>NC_054708.1:43884621-43967121 GCF_016097555.1 Gigantopelta aegis | reverse complement strand
AGCCGATGGTTATCAAATCAACGTGCTCTAGAGGTGTCGTTAAACAAAACAAACTGTAACTAATGGGCCCGGTACTGTCGACATGGTTACGTCATCCAATGATCATTTCAGGTATTGCTGTTATGTATATAAACCTGCACAAACGACCGCAACAATATCATATCTTTAAAAATGCATTGAGACGAGACGTAGCCCAGTGGTAAAGCGCTCGCTCGATGCGCGGTCGGTCTGGGATCGATCCCCGTCGGTGGGCCCATTGGGCTATTTCTCGTTCCAGCCAGTGCACCACGACCGTAGTATTTACTACCCTCTCTGTAGGATGGTGCATATAAAAGATCCCTTGCTGCTAATCGAAAAGAGTAGCCCATGAAGTGGCGACAGCGGGTTTCCTCTCTTATTATCTGTGTGGTCCTTAACCATATGTCTGACGCCATATAGCCGTAAATAAATATGTTGAGTACGTCGTTAAATAAAATATTTCTTTTTTTCTTAAAAAAAAAATGCCTAAACATTGCGAGAGAACATATGTTATCGTGAAAATTCGACAAATTCTGCAAAAACTGGCCTGCCGTCAAGTAATCTTAATCACCTCCACTCATATCTCATGTCTGTTGAGGTCGAATGAAACCTTACATGCAAATACCGTTCCTGATACTTTTGTATGTCACGGAGTGAGACGTGCAAACGTTTACAAACGCATTGTGTATATTGATATCTGACGCCCTTGGAGTGAATCCAAATGTTACAATTTGTGTTTTGCCGCCGGTCGTGTAGACAAGACGACCATGTCGACAAGGTCGAAAAAAAAGCATCAACATTCGACCCCTTTTTAAAGTTTATTCGCCCTGTTTTCCTAATCGATAAGCGTTACAATCGCAGTGCAGATGCACCAAGGTGGGACTAAAGGTGACGCTACACAAAACGAGCGCCTCGTTCGAGAATAGTTATACTCGTATAAGTCGTGTATCGTGTGGCGTAGCGTCAGTATCAAGAATCCGTGTCGCAAATATTATGTACATGCATGTAAGGTTAACGGAAAAACCCAACAATTTATAAAAATGGGAGGGGTGCGAAATCGTAATATGACCGTATTTAGTGTAAAATAACTGAGGTGTGTGTATGTGTGTGTGTGTGTGTGTGTGTGTGTGTGCGTACGCGTACCACATCTGTAACTGTAAAAAGTTATAATAGCTATATAATGACATTAAAACGGGGAAATGCCCTAAAAAACCCAAATTAGAGCATAACCGTTACTTCTCAGTGGGTGGTAGGTGCGTTTTTAGAATTATGGAACATGTGTTTTGCGGTATTAAAAAAATCAGGATGACTAGAAAGACTTAGGATGTATGGAAATGAATAATCTAAACAAATAAATGAGTTATTTCAATTATATTACCCCCCCCCCCCCCACACACACACACACATACACACACACAGAAATAACAACAACCCCAATCCCCCAAAAAACTAAACAAAAGCAAAACCAATCAACCAAAAAACAGCATCCCCAAAACAAAACGGTTCTAATAGTAAAAAATGCGCGGTAGTGTTTAAAAACTAGGGTCTGGAACTTTAATCTAAAAAGACACTTTATATCATATTTCTCAAATGGGGATTGGACATGCACTTACCCATCTGCTAGGTAGACCAGAATGCTGAACTAAGCTTAGTGTCGAATACCTGATGACTATACATCTTGACCAAATAGGTGTATAAGAGGTATACCGTGTCCAATAAGGGCGTGCTCTCCCCGTGTTATTACGACACCCATGCCATTGGAGGTTGGATGTGAAACTAAAGGCAGACATAGCTGATGCGTGTATCCGGCACAGCGTGCTTGAATCTTGAGTTAAGCTGAAAAACAGCTACCACAGTCTATCTGTAGTTATCGAGATTCACACAGCAAAAACCCATAAGATTTTCATTTGAATAATAGGTATAACAAAACACATGGTGGCTATGGTATCACATTTTAAAAAATTGTCCCCAGAATACACACACTAGTCTAGGCAGTTAAATTAAAACACATTTTTAAGGTTGCATTTTTTTTTGCTCAAGTTAATAAAATGTTGGTCATGACCTACCTGAACCAAATTTCATTGGTAAACTTTTTTCTGACCACTATCATATCAGCGATCTTGAAATTCAAAATGGCCGTCATTTTCATATATTTTCTTTATATATCTCCACTCCCATTTAACATAGAAACATATTTTTGAGTCTATTAAACATTTTAGGTCAGTGAATTCAAAGGTATATATATATATTTTTTTATTCATCTGATCATGACAACCATCTTGAAATTCAAAATGGACGTCATTTCAATATATGTTTTCTCTATCTTTACTCCCATTTAACAGAAAAATTATTTTGGTTTCAGTTTACATCTATGAGCTCAGATGATTATTTTGTAAAAAAGATCATTGTTGTCTGGTCTTGGCAGCCATCTTGAAATTCAACATGGCTACCATTCTAATATACTTTTGTTATATCTCAACTCCCAGTTAATGTGGAAGCGCATTGTGTTTTGTCTATGTACATGTCTATGAATTGGATTGTTTAATTCATATAGTCATTCAATCATGGCATGCATCTTGAAATTCAAAATGACAGCCATTTAAATGTTCAGAATCTGTTAAAACACAATTATTTGTGAGTTATTGTAGTAATTTGTACGCGGGTGCATTATGGGTGAAATTTACACGGGATACCATGAAGGATCTTAACATATGTTATAATAATGCATACCGATGGATAATCGGATAACGACGACCATACAGTGCCAGCAAGATGTTTGTCAGTCATCGAGTAAAAAGCTTTGGCGCTTTACTTCGCTCAACAGCATATTCGCTGAAGAGCAGAATCGAAACAACTTCAAACGACTTACTTGCCCACCTGCGGTGTACAACTGTGTACGTCAAATCTGTATGTGTAAATCGCTGGCACAAGCTGCTGTATATTATGTAATCAGTTTTGTATTAATGTTTATATATGTTCTATGGATCTCTGATCTGAAATAAAAATCTATTATTATTATTATTATTATTATTATTATTATTAAATATATTTTTCAGATATCTCAACATAACGCAGAAGCACAATAAATTTTTTTGGTATATGTAGCCTACATTTCAGTAGTCCGTGAATTAATTGGTTTCATTTATATAGTCATGCAATCATGACAACCATCTTGAAATTAAAAATGACCACCGTGTTAATATATTTTTCTTATACCTCAACTCCTAGTTAAAGTCGAAGCACACAATTGTGTTGTCTATGTACATTTCAGTAGTCAGTGAATCTAATTCTTTAGATTTATAGTCATCTAATCATGGCAAACCTCTTAAAATTCAAAATGGCAGCCATATGGAAATTTAAAATGGCCACCAATTTAATCATTTGGCAAATAATGTTCCTTCTAGTCCACATACAAATAAAACAGATTTGTTCCTCAGTACATTTTTAAGTCAAATAATTAAAACGTTGCAATACTAATAACTTTCATGTTCTGTATTTTAAGCTAATGACATAAAAGAACATACCAATTGTAAATTGTATTTCATAATAGCATATAAGGCATCTACTTCATCTGTATTTGACGAAAGATCGTACAGATGCTGTTGTATATAAAACGTTTTCATGGAAATTCAAGCCAAGTATCGTGATTACATTCCTGTTTATACAGATGCTGGATGGGAATTATGTGGCTTGTGCTACAGTCTTTCCATCAAACACAATCTTTCCACGAGACTGCCAGATTTAGCATCAATCTTCAGTGCTGAAGTTTGGGCGTCATTAAAGCCTTGGACGAAATAAAGGATTCTATTGCATCCAGATTAATCATCTTTACAGATTCACTTTCGTGTCTCCAAGCTTTACGAAACATGAAACTGGACCATCCCATAATTAGAAAGATGATACGAAATTGTGTCTTTTTATTCATTGCCAATAAAGACATTGTAGTTTGTTGGGTGTCCAGCCATGTTGGCATCAGGGGTAATGAAAAGGCAGATCCAGCTGTCATCCATATACTGATTTTAAACATAATATTAACCTATGTATCTTTTCGATTTAACAAGATGAGTGGAACGGTACGATTGCGAACTCAAGGAAACTAGACAAGGTATATTTGAACGAAGAAATGTGATGGAATCATTTCGATTCCATTCTGAACTTTTATTACAATTTATTTGTAACACTGAATTTTATTCTCAATTTTAATTTTACCTATCTATATTTATATTTTTCCACAGTTCCTTACACTGTGTTTTACTTTATCTGTTGCATTTGTATATGGGCATGTTAAAGATTCTCTCTCGAAATTCACTTACCTTGCAGTTCTGAAGACCTCTCTCTCTCTCTCTCTCTCTCTCTCTCTCTCTCTCTCTCTCTCTCTCTCTCTCTCTCTCTCTCTCTCTCTCTCTCTCTCTCTCTCTCTCTCTCTCTCTCTCTCTCTCATCATTTCCTGTGTGCATTTACCATAGTTTGACACCCAATAGCCGATGTATGTTTTGTGCTGGGGTGTCGTTAAATATCTATTCTATTCTATTCTGCTTCATCTGTAATAGTATGCATATTGCAGCAGTCCTCATCTGCTTCACGCTTGCAGTGCTCTGTACATTGAAAGTTGTGTCGCTTACACTAAATTACAGGTACATCAACCTGAAAAGATGTTACTGTGGTGTCAGTAAGTATTCAGGTAGATGAACCTGTAAGGAATACAACCTGCAATGTACAGAACTCTACAATTGTAAAGCTGGTGGTGATTGCTAAAATACACATGCCATAATGACGACGTAGATGGCCAATCATGGGTCACACTGGAAATAAATAAGTTTTAGCCAATTTTCAGATATGTAGGGTATTTGTTTGGAAATTATTAAAAAGTGGCTAATTTAAACAACATTTTCTTAGCCAGATACTAAATGTTGTAGCCACTTTGTAGAAAAATTAGCAATTGGCCTTTGTGAGTTACAGTTTACAATTGGTATGTTCCTCTATTTTATTATTTTAAAATCTAAAACATGAAAGCCATTAGTAATGCAATATTTTAATTATTTGACATAAAATGCATGTAGACTAGAAGGAAAATTAGTTGCCAAATGATTAAATTTACATAACTGCCTGGACTACACTGTATTGAGCTTAAAATACATACTATTATCCTGTTCAATTATTTAGACCCAAAGTTTTTTGCAAATGTTACGTTTATTTCCTATTTGATATTTGTTTTCTTTGCATTTACATGAAAACAAACCCAAACCCCGACAGGTTTTATATACAAATCATTATATAAAATGCACGAAGTTGACTTAATTCCACTTTTTAAAAATCTCTGTGTCTTTTGAATGCACGTTATTTCTCCTATAAATAACTAAGGTCATTTGCATACCAAAAGCATCATTCTATAGTGCGTTTCAAACTAATGTTCGGTTCTATCGTCCTATCCGCACAAATCGTAGTATGACCTATATTTAAGAAAATATCTGTAAACATGAAGCAGGCGCGGATTCAGGTGGGGAGTTCAAGTGACAAAACCTCAGTTTGAATTTTTTTTATCAAATATTATAATTATATTGTGGAATACACAAGCGCGCGCGCTGAAGGGAGATACAGAGAGAGAGAGAGAGAGAGAGAGAGAGAGAGAGAGAGAGAGAGAGAGAGAGAGAGAGAGAGAGAGAGAGAGAGAGAGAGAGAGAGAGACGTGATTTATGTAACGACGCACTCAACATATTTTAATCTATGGTTATATGGTTATAGGGAGAGAGAGAGAAGAATATGGTATGCACGCGATTGGTGGAGGTGTGACCCTCTGCACAACCCCAACCCCACTTAAGGCTTCTTTTGTATATGGAGTGGGACGTAGCTCAGAGGTAAAGCGTTCGCTCATGGTAGGTCGACTGATCGATCCCACATGGTTGACCCATTGAGTTGTGTCTAGTTCCAGCCTGTGCACCACAACTGATGTATAAAGGCTGTGGTATGTGCTATCCTGTCTATAGGATGGTGCATATAAAACGTCCCTTATTGCTTATCAAAATTGCTTATCGGAAACAGTGGCCCATGTGGCGGTAGCGAGTTTCTTTCTCACTGTCATAATGCTCCTTAACCGTTTTTTCTGACGCCACATAAACGTATATCAAATGCGTTGAGTGTCGTTAAATAAACATTTCTCTCGTATGTATGTGTAGTCTATATGCATTTCTAGTCGATTAGTTTATAGGTTGGTAGGTTGTTTGATAGTGAATGATATGGAAATAAATAGTTTTTGGTGTTAAAGAGTTCATGCATACATTAAAGTAATACTCCTGATGGGTATGGAGAAATAACTTAATCAGTGGACGAACTCATTTCTTCATCACTATCTTCGTTAACGGGGACTATCACAGGGGGTATTTTATTTCTTATAAAACTATTTTGTTTTCTAAAATCTTCTTCGATCTTTATTACATGTTTAACTGCGTCAGAGAAGTGTGTAGGTGTGACAGAGTTCAATGCATGTGCAAGTTCTCTCCGCACCGTGCTCATTTTACCATCATTATGACGAGCTATGTGCCCTTTGACTTGACTCCAGATCAGTTCTATCGGATTGAGTTCAGAATGTCTTGGCGGCAGTCTTAGACACAAGTGCCCATGGCGTTCAGCAATATCATCAGTAACAAATTGCTTTGCACATTTGTTACTTTTCACAAGTTCATAAAGAACTGGCTTTGTCATGTTATTGTTTCGTAGCCACGACTGAATTTCTTCCTTTTTAGCGTTTAGTGCAGGACATCGTGTAATAATCTCAGTTAATTTGTTGTGGTAGCTTGCGTTATCCATGACGATAACAGAAGGTTCTGGTAGAGAAGGCATAAGTTGTTCTTCAAACCATTTGATGAAATTTTCATGATTCATCTCACCATTATAGTCTCCGTCTGTTTTTTTAGTCTCAAAGATCAATTCACAGCCATCTATCAATCCATATTTATCACAGCCAGCATGACAAATAATAAGTCTTTTTCCCTTCCCAGTCACCGAACAGAGTTTAGGAACTCGATCAGCAGCGTCTGATTTCGGCAGGTGATTGGCGGTACTTGTGCCCGGGTGAATATCTGTCCAGTGGTGGGATGTTGTGTGGTTGACATTCACCCAGGTCTCATCTTGATACACTATTAAATACCCCTGTTCTCGTAAACTGGATATTTCATGGAGATAGGACAGTCTCCTGTCTGATATATTGGCGTCCTCAAAAATCACTTTTCCGGTTGTAGACATATGTTGGTATTTAAAATCGAGGTCATGGAGTGTTCTTCGTAAAGTTGATATGGATATGTTGATTCCACATTCCTCCCTTAAAGCCACGTTAATCTTATGTAATGTAGGTAATTCGCCCTCTCTATAAAATCTGTATACTCGTCGTCTAATAACATCTTTATCAAATAAATCGATGAGTTTTCGGTCGCGTTTTTTAACAGTGATTTCTGTGCTTGGATTCGTAGAGCTTAGATTTTTCACAGTTCTTTTTACTATTGAAACCGAAACTTTAAGTGCAGCGGCAACTCGATCGACAATTCGATAAGAAGCATACCTAGGTCTACCGCGCTGATATTCATCTTCAAAATAATCGAAAACGTTCTTAATACACGATTTTACATCAACTGAAGTGTTTTTCGATTTACCCATATTTTTCCTCAAATAACAATAACAAGAATGTCGACTAATACATTTTCAATGAATTTATATACCCTACCTAACTTGTATTTTACGTGGTTTACACATTGCTACAATAGCACGTGCAGTCATAGATCGAAATAATGATGTTATTGACCAAGCAATGCTATCGTATTTTGAACATTCAGGGCTGTGTCTGCGGGATGAAAAAGTGGTCGAACCCATACGAGTCCGAACAATAGCCCTTTGGTTTTTCGCATTACAAATGTAACACCCAACCCCCAAACCCCAGCCCCTAGCACCACCCTAAATACTATATATATATATATATATATATATATATATATATATATATATACGTATGAGTTCCCAATTTAGAGGCAAATTAAATAACATTTTTATTATTATTTGATGTTGGTGGCCTTTGACATTTTATGACCGGCCTCGGTGGCGTCGTAGCAGGCCATCGGTCTACAGGCTGGTGGTACTGGGTTCGGATCCCAGTCGAGGCATGGGATTTTTAATCCAGATACCGACTCCAAACCCTGAGTGAGTGCTCCGCAAGGCTCAATGGGTAGGTGTAAACCACATGCACCGACCAGTGATCCATAACTGGTTCAACAAAGGCCATGGTTTGTGCTATCCTGCCTGTGGGAAGCGCAAATAAAAGATCCCTTGCTTGGAATCGGAAGAGTAGCCCATGTAATGGCGACATTGGGTTTCCTCTCAAAAACTGTGTGGTCCTTAACCATATGTCTGACGCCATATAACCGTAAATAAAATGTGTTGAGTGCGTCGTTAAATAAAACATTTCTTTCTTTCTTTTTTTGACATTTTATCCCCCCCCCCCGGTCTTCTGGGTCCGGCCCTGCATTAAATTTATTTATCAATTTGAAAAGCGCATTCCTGCGGTGTGTTAGGTGATTTGTGTTTATTACTGTGCTACACCTCAGTTGTGTTAGGTTAGGTATGGTATGCTAATATATAATTGATATAATAAAATAAAAATACATAATACATTAGCTAAATTTATTAAATATAATGCACCTACAAGAAAGGGTTACATGTTCTGTTTGTTTACATCTATGTTTAACGGAAAGATTAGACAATGCTGTTACACACTGCAAAACAATAATAACCTTGATTTAGTGAAACAAGCTATAATGGCCTTCACGTAGCCTCAGATCCCAATGTTTTGATATGCAAATGACCGTAGTTATTTATAGGAGAAATAACGTGCATTCAAAAGACACAGAGATTTTTAAAAAGTGGAATTAAGTCAACTTCGTGCATTTTATATGATGATTTGTATATAAAACCTGTCGGGGTTTGGGTTTGTTTTCATGTAAATGCAAAGAAAACAAATATCGAATAGGAAATAAACGTAACATTTGCAAAAAACTTTGGGTCTAAATAATTGAACAGGATAATAGTATGCATGTTTAACTCTTGACTTATCCCTTGTAAGCACATAAAGTGGGGTAATATACACCTGGCTCCATATTCATAAACATACTTAAGACAATGTATTATACTTATCTATGTACTTTAAGTATGTATTTAGGTATCATACATTGGCTTAAGTACGTTTATGAATACGGAGCCTGGAAATTAATTAAGCAACACCTGAACTGTATTGCAGTCAAAAAGGCGTCAAGAAGTAGTTGACCGTACCGACGGGGTTTAAACCAGATATAGAGCGTTTGTACATAGTCTGTATCTATTAGGTATTGGTACCGGCCTCGGTGGCGTCGTGGTAGGCCATCGGTCTACAGGCTGGTAGGTACTGGGTTCGAATCCCAGTCGAGGCATGGGATTTTTAATCCAGATACCGACTCCAAACCCGAGTGAGTGCTCCGCAAGGCTCAATGGGTAGGTGTAAATCACTTGCACCGACCAGTGATCCATAACTGGTTCAACAAAGGCCATGGTTTGTGCTATCCTGCCTGTGGGAAGCGCAAATAAAAGATCCTTTGCTGCTAATCGGAAAGAGTAGCCCATGTAGTGGCGACAGCGGGTTTCCTCTCAAAATCTGTATGGTCCTTAACCATATGTCCGACGCCATATAACCGTAAATAAAATGTGTTGAGTGCGTCGTTAAATGAAACATTTCTTTCTTTCTTTTAGGTACTGGGGCGGGACGTAGCCCAGTGGTAAAGCGTTCGCTTGATGCGCGGTCGGTCTGGGATCGATCCCCGTCGGTGAACCCATTGGGCTATTTCTCGCTCCAGCCAGTGCACCACGACTGGTATATCAAAGGCCGTGGTATGTGTTATCCTGTCTGTGGGATGGGGCATATAAAAGATCCCTTGCTGCTAATCGAAAAGAGTAGCCCATGTGTTGAGTGCGTCGTTAAATAAAACAATTTCTTCCTGCTGGGTATTTACCGAGATGGCATGAATAAGTTACTTACGAGAAGCACATCAGTGTGATTTCAGCTCCATAGTTAATTACAATTATTTTTCGTGCATATTTACGGATTTGTATCTGTTCTCCAATAATACATTAAAAACTGATGATGTAACGATAGTGCTAGTTCCTGTTAGTCTTTTACAATATCCTCTGTTTACACAGTGTTTTATATCGACGAAATGGTCAAAATTACTGACAAAGTATGTGATATGGTCAAAGCTAAATGATGCTTAATTAATGTCTAGATGTATATGTAAGTGAAGAGCTGGAGATAATATTTTGAGATCTCAACATAATAAGATGAGTACTCGACATAACAAGTCGAGGTTTCGAGATAACAAGTCCAAAGTTCGAAATCTTTTTAAAAAAAGAAGTAAGAACAAAATGTGTGTCCTAAATCTATACCACCGTAGTATCTGTATTCAAATTATTTTGATTGGTGGAATGAAAGGACGTGAGTTTCGTCGGATCCACAAGTAATATACTTTATAGACCAGGGCCCCGTCACACGAAGCGATCTTAGCACTAAGATTACCTTAAGCGCATAGCTACCCTATGCACTTTAAGTTGATGTTAGGGCTATGATCTCTTCGTGGAGCGGGGCCCTGTGCAGTTGAGTTCAAGCACAGTGACACGCAAACAGAGCATTTCTGGCAACACATTACAGGCATAGCGGAAGGAAGCAGACATTTGGGCGGGGGTGGGAGTGGGGGTGGGGTGGGGTGGGGTGGGGGTGGGGTGGGGTGGGGTGGGGGGGGGTTGCTGCTTATATTGAGGGCACAAAGCAAAGTTTCTAGGGGATTCAAGGATATGCACCCCTGTAAAAGTGTGAAAACTAGATGTCCTGAAATGCATTTTCCTTCATTCTACAAGAAAAATTCATCTCTGCCTTAAGATTTACTAACAATAATAAAACAAATTATGAGATGATCTCCCTCTTTGCTAGTCGACCTCCATCTCTGGAACTAACTATGTAAGGATTAACATAAGAAGATGAATTTCTTCAATTAAATACAATATGGCAAAGAAACATATAACTAAACACGGACAACAGTGCGACTCTTATCAAGCGTAAACACAGTAGATGTATGTTTAGGAAGAATGTGGACTCATGCTGCATGTTTGGTAAATGCCAGAACAAGAAGGAATCCGATACATAAGCGAACGAGACGGGGAGGCGGGGGTAGGGTTGGGTGGGGACAGTTCCGGAGTAAATTCTTAAATTCGGGCAAAAACGATGGATATATTCAGGCAAAATTAACTGGCCTTAAACCTTTTCACCATGTATTTCCATCATTCTACTCATACTATTAGTTATAATCCATGTACAAAAGGCGTAGGAATTCGTTTGCAACACTATACAGCCGTTTGGTAATAATCCTAATATGAATAAACGTTGTTATCTAGATTCGGGCATTTTCGGCAGTATAGGCAATCAAATTATGCAAAGAACTATCACTTCTCAAAAATGTAATCATATGTGTCCAGTACTGACATTTTCTGAAATGAATTGATCAATGTTCATGACCTTTTACATAAAAAGTATTTCAGTGCAAATGGGGCTCTAATAGGCAGCAGTATACAATTAGCTCCCAAGAGTGCGCTCGTTTGTTTTTCACAGATCCATGTCTGAAGGCTATAATTATTTGAAATAGGAAGTAAATTCTTAAGCTGAGTGATAGCGAAGGATTTATTTTTAAATTTCTTTTAACGACAATTGGTTTTTCACCAGCAGTGCAAAAGGTTTAGCTGTAATGAGGCTTGATAGTCATACACCGGGGTTTTCTTGTGACAAAAGTGGGGCGCGATCAATTTGGGTAATTTTCAAACAAGCTGATTTTGTGAAAAATTTAATCGCTAAACCTTTATTCAAATAAGGATTTTTGTAAGGTTTGATATGCAAAATTTCCATAAATATATGCGTGATATCCGCCAACTTCCGCTTGGGTGTATTTTGTATGGGTATGAACATTGTCACAAATGCACCCAAAAATCATGCAGTTTGGGCTTATTATGATGAAAGTAACATAAAAATGTAACTGAACATATTTAAAATGAGTCCTCTTTATAATTATGACCCTTTTCGTATTTTCCTTAAGACTAAAAACACTTGTATCTTTCTTTATTTTAAACAATACTTAGTTGGGCATTTAGGATACCAGGGGCTAGCATACATAAATATCAGATGAAGATTCACAAATATAACTGTGGTCTTTTAGAGAAAGAAAGAAAGAAATGTTTTACTTAACGACGCACTCAACACATTTTATTTACGGTTATATGGCGTCAGACATATGGTTAAGGACCACACAGATTTTGAGAGGAAACCCGCTGTCGCCACTACATGGGCTACTCTTCCGATTAGCAGCAAGGGATCTTTTATTTGCGCTTCCCACAGGCATGATAGCACAAACCATGGCCTTTGTTGAACCAGTTATGGATCACTGGTCGGTGCAAGTGGTTTACACCTACCCATTGAGCCTTACGGAGCACTCACTCAGGATTTGGAGTCGGTATCTGGATTAAAAATCCCATGCCTCGACTGGGATCCGAACCCATTACCTACCAGCCTGTAGACCGATGGCCTAACCACGACGCCACCGAGGCCGGTGGTCTTTTAGAGGTTCGAGACGTGGTATAGCACTCGCCTGATGCGCGATCGGTGGGCCCATTGGGCTATTTCTCTTGTTGTTCTCTTGTTGAACACAAAACTGTATCACTATATGATTATGAATGATATAAAATTAACTTTAATAAAACTATCCCCCACCCATTTTATTCACTTCATTCTGCTTAATCACTTAAACACAATGGGTATTTTAATAAGATTTCATGGGTAGAAAGCAAATAGAAATGACACGTTAAAAAGATGTAAACCTAAGCCCATGACTATCATTTTTTTTTAAATAACTGACACATGGAAAATTGACCTACACATCACCTCCAGGACGTGGGTCCTTTATTTTCTTACACACCCTTTGTTATGAACACCATTCGTTATTTTGATAACATATAGTGATAACATACATGTGTGCGATAACATTTTAAAGACATACGATAGGCTGCTACTAAGTGATGACCAGCTCACCAAGGCCATACCATCCAATGAAAAACAAACTGCACGGTGGAATCGATCATTCTGTGACGTACACGTTTAAAACCTGAAATTTACTTGTCTGTAACTTTAAGCTCTAAAGCCGTGCATAGGTTTTAGTTGGGTAAGGCGTTTAAATTTATTTTAAAACTGTTTTCTGAATATATATAAGAAATATAATACTACATTCGTGTCCGTTAGATACCATTTATGTTACAACCCGTTGTTTAAAAACGTACCCAACTCGCTTTCGCTCGTTAGATACGTTTTAAAACAAGTCGTTGTAAGATAGATAAACGGTATCTAACTGCCGCTCATGTAGTATTCTCTATGTATATTCAACCAAGACGTTGCAGAGCTGTCAACCCGTAAAAGTTTGAAGGCGTAAAATTCACTCTAAGGATGACGTCTAGATCAGATTTTAGGCAACGCCTTGGTGGGGGAGGGGGTGTCACACGGGGGCGAAGGTCGCCTTCCTTCTACCAAAAACGATGTTTACTGTTTATTAGATATAGCTGGTAGCAATAGGTATTACAAGTGATATTTATGGTGTATTTTCCTGATCAACATTTTTTATAGCCTAACTATAGTCCTTCCCACTACAAAGATAGCCTTTTTCATACTATGGAATTTATTTTTGAGCCGATCTCTCTCTCTCTCTCTCTCTCTCTCTCTTTCTCTCTCTCTTTGTGTGAATTGGCCAACGCCATCGTAACAGTCTGAACGTAGCATTAGACAGCACGCGGCAACATTTGTCTTTCGAAACTTGACATTGACAGATTTTTACGTTAGCCCAATCCACATATTTAAACATGGTAGAGCACGAGAGTACGAGTTATTGGCGGTCATGGGATATGTCACAGAGAAGTATTTTTGTAATGTTTTTAAAACAGAATGAAAGAAAAAAAAGGAAATATTTTATTTAATAGCACTGAACATTTTTTTTTTTTTACGGTGTAGTCGGACGTAGGTTAAGGACGTCAAAAATAACTAGTAGAGAGGGAACGCGGTGCATCCCATTTTGGCTACTCTTTTCGATAGCAATAACGGATATTTTAGCCTTTATACACCTTCCCACAGATTGGATAGTACTTACCATGACGCTTACTTCACCAGTTGTGGAGCACCGACTGGAACGAGAAATAACCCAGTGGGCTAACCGACGGGCATCGATCCTGGACCGAGCGCGCATCAGGGCGCCGTTTTCAAAACAATGCCACAGCTTAACGCCACCACTAGAGCACATTGAGTTATTAATCATTGGCTATTGCAGTGTCTGCGCTTAACTTTTTTTTGAGTTGCCATCCGGGCAAGTGGTGACAGCACTTTCGCTTTCCCGGTCTATTTTCACCTGCCCGAATAATATTTTCTAAAAAACCACAACAATATTGCAACAGATTATAAGAGAAAACACGAAAAAAAAAAAAAAAAAAAAAAAAAAAAAATCGATCGCCAGGCGGGCAACCTTACTGTGGGTTTTCAGTCGCCCGTCGTCGTTTTCAGTCGCCAGGGGCGATCGGGCGACCGTTAAGTTCGAACCCTGCTATTGGATGTCAAACATTTGGTAATTTTGACTTACAGTCTTAGAGTTGAAATCCGCTCTATTTTTCCAGTAATAGCAAGGGATCTTTTATATGCACCATCCCACAGACAGGATAGCACATACCACGACCTTTGATATTTACCTGTCGTGGCGCAGTAACTGCGCATCATACGAGCACTATACCACTGGGTTACGTCCCATAACTTTTTTTCATGAAGTTTGTTCGATTTGTATACAAACGATTAAAAAACAAAAACAAAAACAAAAAACAAAAATAAAGAAGTAAATTTATGGTCATTAATATGCATCCTCAATCCTCTCCCAGCTCTCCAATTACTAACAAGCCTGTTATAATAATTATTTTAAAATTATTATTATTATTATTTTTTTTTAATTTAACGGAAAATATGTTTGTATACAGTTCATTTTGTGTTCACAGTGCAAGGGAAGTAACTCCAGTCAGTATAAGTAAAAAACAGGTGGACACGTTTGTCACGTACGTGTGTGGCGGTGTGTGTGTGTGTGTGTGTGTGTGTGTGTGTGCGCGTTTGTGTATGTGTGTGTGTGTGTGTGTGTTATAATTATACAGACTCTCTCTCTCTCTCTCTCTCTCTCTCTCTCTCTATATATATATAGTCTAGACTGAATTAATTATTATTATGACTAGATATGCTTCGTCTTCGTATTGAACCACCTCTCCACAGGTACACCAAAGACTGCGACCTTATAGATACAGTAAACCCTTTCTATTTGGAATGACCCATTTATCTGATTGGCTTCTTTCTCGTTCCAATCAGTGCACGACAAGTGGACAAAAGCCGTGGTATGTACTTTCCTGAATATGAGAAAGTGCACATAAACGATCCCTTTCTGCATTAGGAAAAATGTAGCGGGTTTCCTTATGACTACGTGTCAGAATTACCAAATGTTTGACATCCAATAGCCGATGATTAATTAATCAATGTGCTCCAGTTACGTCGTTAAACAGAACAAACTATTTGGAATGAGATTTGGATTGGAGTACAGGCGGCCATTACACTCTCAAATTTTTATTCTATTGACACATTTGTGTACTGCGTTATTTTTTAAATGGCCAACACATGATTCTGGATTCAGCATATTTAAATTGGGTTAATAAAAACATTGTCTGTGACACACTATTATGCATAGACACAATATATTTTCAGCACAATCCTAATTTCGTACCATTTTTTTGTTTGTTTAACAATTTGACCCCCTAAACGTAATTTGTCAGATTCCCTACATATTTGCTTTTGATTCTGCACCCTCAAGTTAGGTTAAAGAAGTATATCTGATATAATCCCAAAGATAGAAAGAAAGAAAGAAATGTTTTATTTAACGACGCACTCAACACATTTTATTTACGGTTATATGGCGTCAGACATATGGTTAAGGACCACACAGATTTTGAGAGGAAACCCGCTGTCGCCACTACATGGGCTACTCTTCCGATTAGCAGCAAGGGATCTTTTATTTGCGCTTCCCACAGGCAGGATAGCACAAACCATGGCCTTTGTTGAACCAGTTATGGATCACTAGTCGGTGCAAGTGGTTTACACCTACCCATTGAGCCTTGCAGAGCACCCACTCAGGGTTTGGAGTCGGTATCTGAATTAAAAATCCCATGCCTCGACTGGGATTCGAACCCAGTACCTACCAGCCTGTAGACCGATGGCCTAACCACTACACCACCGAGGCCGGTTTAATCCCAAAGAAATGCTCGCACTTTGATAAATAAACATTTGATAAATACGCTTCAGCGATTCAGTCGTTAAGCCATGTCTGCTAGTTTAAACCACGCACTCATCACAGTTTATTTACGGTTATATGGCGTCGGACATATGGTTAAGGACCACACAGATATTGAGAAAGGAAACCCGCAGTTGCCACTTCATGGGTTACTCTTTTTGATTAGAAGCAAGGAATCTTTTATATGCATCATTCCACAGACAGGATAACACATACCACGGCCTTTCATATACCAGTCGTGGTGCACTGGCTGGAACGAGAAATAGCCCAATAGGCCCACCGACAAGGTTCGATCCCACACCGATCGCGTATCAAGCGAGCGCTTTACCACTAGGCTACGTCTCGCCTCTTTATACATGGGATGACGACACATTAGAAAAGATAGCCTCAGATTACAGTTATCTTCCCAGAAATTTGACCGCGCAAGTAGTCTGCTGTTTGACTGTGATTATGTCATGGCAAACAGCTATGAAGTGGCAACTATTTGACTGAAGTGACAGGGGAGATCATGTAGTTTGTAAACATGTGTAACTTGTTGACATTGAAGACTTGTTTGTGGTAATTCTGGCCCATGCAAAAGTAGTGCTTTTTGTGTAAAATGGGAGTACTCCGGCCTGGTTTAGAGGGTGTGTTTGTTTAAACTAATATGCTGGGAGAAAGAGCTGGGCAACAGGGGTTGTCCTTTTCAGGGTATGTGTCCCCCAGGCAAAGGTACATACAAAAATCCACGGGCCTGCTGATATTAATAAAAATGTTATAGCCACTAAGGCTATATAGAAACATATAGCGAAATTAATTGTGGTCTGAGGGCAAATGAAGCGGAAACACAACGACAGGTCCACTGATTTGCGTGAGTGTATTGACAATGTGCAGTCATCCGAAACGACTGTTAGTAAAGGTCCTTGCGAGCTTCACATCTATACTTAATGATATTGTAAACCCAGACTGTTGCAAAACATCCAAGCTTGTCACGCTCCTTTGGTTTGATGATAGATGTAAGACATTATAAAATGTTTATTGTAAAACGTAGTGTAACCAAGAGACAAGCATTAATTGTGGCTAAACAACCATACAAATCTTATGAACGCAGAGTTAAAAGAAAATACCAAAAAGTTTGAAGGCAACAGAATTGGTTACCTTAGAAAAAGCAATCATAGACCGGTTTAAAAAAAAAAAATTATAATTTATTTAAAAATCGCATATATGTATACCGAAATCAAATCTTTTAAAAAGACATTTTAACGGTTTAAGCAACAACACAACCCCTCCCCCCTCCCCCGGATGCAGTAAAAGAACATAGTGAAGGTATTTAATGTGAGCTCGACCACCCAGAATGTAATTAAATACTTAAAATCAAGAAAATGGACAGGAAAACATATTTTTTCCCTATGTTGTCTCGACATTTTAATGTTATATTAAAATGTGATACATTCCTATTGAGTTGGTTAGAAGGTATCGTAATTCCGCTATTTAAAAAACATGATATAAATACTATAAATAATTACAGACGTATTACACTTGTGAGCTCATTGAAAAAAATATGCACTGCTATTTTAAGTAACAGTCAGATGAACATAATATTATATCAGATGCCCAGTTTGGTTTTAAACCAGGATACGGTAAAATGGATGCTGTTTTTGCACTTCACACTGTTAAAATGAAAACTCTGGCGATTTTTTTGTAGATTATAAAAACTCGTTTGATATTGGAAATAGATGTAAACTATTATTTAAGTTAACACGTTCCGGTGTTACCGGCACACTGTTTCATGATATAAAATCGGTGTATGACGGTTTGAAGACAGGTGTTACGTATCAGTGTCAATTTTCAGTCTTTTTCGATTGTAATGTTGGACTGATGCAAGGTTTGAAGACAGGTGTTAAGTATCAGTCTCAATGTTCAGTCTTTTTCGATTGTAATGTTGAACTGATGCAAGGTTTGAAGACAGGTGTTAAATATCAGTCTCAATGTTCAGTCTTTTTCGATTGTAATGTTGGACTGATGCAAGGTTTGAAGACATGTGTTAAGTATCAGTGTCGATTTTCAGTCTTTTTCGATTGTAATGTTGGACTGATGCAAGGTTTGAAGACAGGTGTTAAGTATCAGTGTCAATTTTCAGTCTTTTTCGATTGTAATGTTGGACTGATGCAAGGTTTGAAGACAGGTGTTAAGTATCAGTCTCAATGTTCAGTCTTTTTCGATTGTAATGTTGGACTGATGCAAGGTTTGAAGACATGTGTTAAGTATCAGTGTCGATTTTCAGTCTTTTTCGATTGTAATGTTGGACTGATGCAAGGTTTGAAGACAGGTGTTAAGTATCAGTGTCAATTTTCAGTCTTTTTCGATTGTAATGTTGGACTAATGCAAGGTGAAGACTTTTCGCCATTTTTGTTCTCTTTGTACATAAATGAGTTAGTGGCTTTTGTGAGCAAAAATATTTACATGTTATTTCATTGTTTCTTTTAATGTATACCGACGATACTGTTCTTCTGTCGGAGACAGTAGATGGTTCTCAGAAGATGCTTGATGCGCTTTTTTATACGATAGTAAATAGAAAAGAAAAGTTCATATAAAAATGCATTGCTTCTATTCAATAACAGTAGCCTAAGTAGAGGCATTGTGTTTCCCAGAGCTTTACCAAGTGTCAATCCCCCAACATAATCTAGATACCAAATAGCCAGTTTAAATTGAGCTGCGGTGTCGTTAAAGGGACAGTCTTGAGTTTGTTGCAATTGTTATGATGTTGCCGACTAACAGAGGTTTATGACCAACATTTAATATTAAATACACTTAATCTACATAAAATATCAGTGGCTGCATAATAAATATCTTTCTCTTCGTCCTAGTGTTTGTACTACATCAAACGTCATTTTTTAATTCACAATACATATATTGTTTGGTATATACAACATTATTAGGATACCAAGTCCAATTTAGGGTACTTACAAACATTAGGATGACCAGAAACACATTGAATATACAGACACTGATATTTTGTAGAACAAACTATATTGCTATCCTATTTTTAAACGGCGAGGTTTGAATTCTGTGTTTTGTTTTGTTTATTGCTAATTACTGTCTGCTACTGACTGATTCAATGGGATTTTTTTCTTAATAATGAATGAATAAATGAATGAATGAATGAATGAATGAATGAATGAACTACGTAGTAAATTTAACAAACGCATGAAATACATATCATTTATATTAAAAATAAATAATTAAATTTCCTTTGCGTTTATACACTTTACGGCAATCTGATTGGTCCAGAGGTGCTTACGTTTTTTCGTTCATATCTCGATGAACCAAAACAAATTTAAGCCACGCCTACCCCCCCCCCCCCACACACACACACACACACTGACTCGCACTACTTTTGTGCAACAAGCCGGATTATTCAGGCAACCATATTTAGATATGTTTAATAAAACACACGTGAAAGCTACAAAAGCAATAAAAGTGTATACGATAAATTAATGGAAAATACTATAGCAGAGTAGACATGTAGATTCTTACGCATTGATTTAAAACAAAACAAAACAAAAACAAAAACAAACAACAACAACAACTCTTCGCTAATCATGACATGAGACTCGGTCGGTAGCCAAAGAAATCATGTAGGAAACTTCACGCCTGTAACTTGCTTGTAAGCGATGTTCTACAGCTGTTGGCGAAAATTATACGGTTCCATCAACAGCATAAATGTTAGACACGTTCCCTTCATTCACTTTCAGAAAATATACACTAAACACATGTTTTCTGGCCCAACAAATTACAGCATTCATAAAGGTTTTGTTTATATTTAAAACATTTTTTTAAAGACACTACTAAAACACATTGATTTATTAATCATCAGCTATTGGATATCAAACATTTGGTAATTTTGACGTATAGTCTTAAAGAGGAAACCCGCTACCTTTTCCCATTAGTAACAAGGGATATTTTATATGCACCATCCCACAGAACGATAGCACATACCACGGCCTTTGATTCATAAAATGTGGTGAAAATATATAAACATTTTCAAGCGCATTAAAATTACAAGTAACTCAGAACTGACACAACACAAACACACCGAAGCGCTTAACACCCCCCCCCCCCTCCACCCCCCACCCCGGACTATTTTGTCGACGTTTTTGACGTTACATAAACAGATAGCAATACCGCGTGCAGCGTCGATGTTGTTTTAAGTCGTTAAAAGATGTTATTAATCGGGAATATCTTACTCTAGCAGCCTTTTGACAAAAATATCCCTTTATTTCTTTTGTGAATGATGAGACCTGCTTTCTATGGTTCTGATTGTGATCGCTTGAAAGATACCTTAAAGCATGCTCCACTCGTCCGAATCGAAAGATTCACGAAACTCGTTCAGGGACGAAGACAGCCCAACTTTGAAACAGGGAAGTTGTACCTGCTTAATGATTTTGTTTTGTTTTGTTTAACGACACCACTAGATCACATTAATTTATTAAAGGTACATACTCTAGTTTTAACCCGTGAAAATTAGCACTAAGTTTAGTTAATCTACAAACCAGTAACACATTTGGATAAGTTACAATTGAGTGAAACATGAGTCTGTAACTTTGAAATGGTGAAATACCCTAAAAAAACACACTAAAACTCTACTCCATAACTGTTTCTTCTCAGACGCACGTGCGTTTTTAAAAATATGATAAATGCATTTTGTGATATTAAAAACACCAGGATGATCAAAAACACTTCGAATGTACGAAATGGATAATATAAACAATACAATCTAAGTAAAGTATGATTTCAGTTAACAAAAACCGGCTCTAATAGTAAAAAATATGCCTTAGTGTTTAAAAACTAGGGTATGTCCCTTTAATAATCGGCTATTGGATGTCAAACATTTGTTAATTTTGACTTATAATCTTAGAGAGGAAACCCGCTACATTTTTCAATTAGTAGCAAGGGATCTTTTAAATGCACTTTCCCCACAGACAGGATAGTACATACCACAGTCTTTGATATACCAGTCGTGGTGCACTGGCTGGAATGAGAAATAGTCCAAATAGGCCCACCGACAGGGATCGATCCCAAACCGACCACGCATCAAGCGAGCGCTTTACAACTGAGCTACGCCCTCCCCCTGCTTAATGAGGCAAACTCACGATAAACACCATAATTCATTTTTAAATCAAAAGTGAACGTCCGATGATTAAATATATACAATGTTTTATGCTTGTGACGTCACTCATCTCTGGGATGTAAATGACATCCAACAGCCAATGATTAATAAATCAATGTGCTCTAGTGGTGTCGTTAAACAAAACAAACTTTAACTTAACTCTAAGATATAAAGACTTAAATTGGGTGTCCAATTATTTGTTGAAATAAAAAAAGAAAGAAAAAGAAGTATGGAACATTGCTTATCTAGACGTCAGAAAAAAAGGAGAAAAATAGTAACCAACTGACCTAGAAATTGTCTGTCGATGGTTTGGTAAATCCTTACAGAACATGTGTATCATATGCTGACCACTTTTGTCATTGAATTTAAATTTAACCTAGTGTCTTTAAATCTCTTTAACTACCGTCTACATGTTTTTTTTTTTTTTTACCGCTAGGTCCACCTGCAACTAATTCTTGTCATATTATTATGTATGTCTAACACAAATGAACTACTCTTTGGATTTAATTTTAAAGGGACATTCCTGAGTTTGCTGCATTGTAAAATGTTTCCGACTCATAAAATATTTCTACGATTAAACTTGCATATTAAATATATTTTCTTGTTTAGAATATCAGTGTCTGTATATTTAATGTGTTTCTGGTCGTCTTAATATTTGTAAGAAGCCCAAGCTACATTTTGTTTTCAAATAATTGCGTACGAATTGTGTTTTTTTTAGGAAATAAAATGAAATTAACCTAGTATAAATATTAAAACGATCCGAAACACGTTTAATATACAGCCACTAATATTTTATGCAGAAAAATATATTTGATATGTAATTACAATCGTTATAAACTCTGTTAGTCGATAACATCTTAAAAATTGCAGCAAACTCAAGAATGTCCCATTAAATTTTAAATACTATATTCTAATATTATTCTTGGTTTACATCAGGGGCGGACCCTGGATTGTGTAGAGGGAGGTTCACAGAATTCTAGCTTTAGTTTGCAGATAGCAAATGAACTGAGCTCCTATAGGGAGCGGTATCTTTAATGGAGTTTGGGAAGCATTCTCCCTGGAAAATTTTGAAATAAAGGTGTTCAGAGGCACGCTTTTTTGAGTGTTGTTTATTGTGGAAGTCATTAGAAAGGGCTATTCAAATGGGCGCCGCGGGGATTCACCATGGGTCCACATGTACTAGAGAAGTCGGTTAAGAAATGAACCGGTTTGACGACAAAATACAGCTCATTGCTCTTTATAATCTTTGCTTTAAGTGTTCTCCTTTAAAGTTTTTTTATGATGCATAATAACTGAGGTATGGTGTAGCAACACCAAAGGCTAATGGGTTGTGTCTGCAGTAGAAAAGTTTTTTTGTTGATAAAAAGAAGTATGCGTCATTGCTTACGTAGACGTCAGTAAAAAAACCCAACAAAGCAAAAACCTAGTCTGTAATTGACCATTAAATTCTCAAAGATTTGGTTGAGCACTGATGTGGATGCCACAATGCACCGAGTGCTCATCACTGTATAAATAAATTTAAATTTAACCTAGTGTCTTTGAATCTTTCTAAGTCAAAGTTATGTGCTTTCCTGTCTATGTGAAAGTGCATATAAAAGATCCCTTGCTACTAATGGAAAAGTGTAGCGGGTTTCCTCTGATTAATTAAAACATATTTTATTGATTTTCTCTCTAAGCCTATATGTCAGAATTAACAAATGTTTGACACCCAATAGCCGATGATTAATAAATCAATGTGCTCTAGTGGTGTCGTTAAACAAAACAAACTTTAACTTTGAATCTCTCTAACTACCATCCAAATGGTTTTTTTTTTTTTTTTTTTTTTTGTCTTTTTTTTACCGTCAGATTGATCTGCGAATAATTCTTGTTATATTTATGTTTAACGCAAACAAAATACGTTGGATTTAATTTTAAATCTACTTACAAGGTACCAGAGGGCATTTGATGAATACCTTTTCTTTTCATTTTTTTAAAGAAAGATTATAGTAACAGAACTGCTGCTTAAAACATGAAATTCAGTTTCCAATTTCAAAGGATTTCAAACCCGTTACGACCCATTTTGTTTTTTATTACGTACCCTCAAATAATTTTCTGGCAGAAAGCTTGACTTAGCCTCTTTATTCCCATTATTTTATCTTGATCACATTTTCCTAGGCAACTCCAAGAGGCGTGCCCTTGACATGCGTGCTTTATCCTTCAGTACGTATCAAATGGTAAATTGCTTGACTAAATAATTTACTTAAATTCACCGACCTCGGCGACGTAGTGTTATCAATTAGCCTCGATGGTGTAGATGTTAAACCATCAGGCATGAGGCTGGTATGTACTGGGATCGCATCCCAGTATCAGTTTGCACCCAGAATTAGTGTAACATCTTCAGATTTGTGGGACGACAATCCCCTGCTTCATCTTGTTTCTGACGTCTATGCTCTGACGCAAATCAATCCTCAGTTGAATACGTGCATGTGGAAAGAGCATTCACCTATCCTTATTTCTCGTTCCAACCAGTGCACCACGACTGGTATATCAAAGGCCGTGGTATGTTTTATCCTGTGAGTGGAATGGTGCATATAAAAGACCCCTTGCTGCTAATCGAAAAGAGTAGCGCATGAAGTGGCGACAGCGGGTTTCCTCTCTCAATATCTGTGTGGTCCTTAACCATATGTCCGACACCATATAACCGTAAATAAAATGCGTTGAGTGCGTCGTTAAATAAAACACTTCCTTCCTTTACCATTAGCTGTCCTGTTTGTGATGCACATATAACTGTAAATAAAACATTTCCTTCCTTTACCATTAGCTGTCCTGTTTGTGATGCACATATAACTGTAAATAAAACATTTCCTTCCTTTACCATTAGCTGTCCTGTTTGTGATGCACATGTAACTGTAAATAAAACATTTCCTTCCTTTACCATTAGCTGTCCTATTTGTGATGCACATATAACTGTAAATAAAACATTTCCTTCCTTTACCATTAACTGTCCTGTTTGTGATGCACATATAACTGTAAATAAAACATTTCCTTCCTTTACCATTAGCTGTCCTGTTTGTGATGCACATATAACTGTAAATAAAACATTTCCTTCCTTTACCATTAGCTGTCCTGTTTGTGATGCACATATAACTGTAAATAAAACATTACCTTCTTTCCTTCCTTCACCTATCCTGACTATTGCTAACTCATAGGTTCCACGTTTGTAATACTGTACTGCATATTATTCAACCCAAAATAACTTCTAAAAGCCATTTCGACAACGACATCTCTTTATTACACCGCAGTTGAAAAGACAGCCATGTGATATAAATCGTCTCTCACAATTTGAAATAATTATCCCCCCCCCCCCCCCAACGTGAGGATGCATGTTTTGTAATATTCTATTTAAATATAAAAAATGTGGCTTGTGTGCCTCCACTAGAGACTGTTATCCATGCACTAGATATTGTGCCTCCTCCCCCCACTTCAGAGGTCATTCCTACGAAGCTGCCCCTAAAGTTCATTTTGAGACCACATATCACAACTGCCTAACATGCGGTTGTTTGTTGTTTCAGCATAATGTTTGTAGGGAATGAAAGTGTCCGACCATTCAACACTTGATAACAACTAGATTACTGACAACATCCAGTTGTTCTTGCATTTATTACCTTGTTAGAACTCAAGTGAAATATATAAACTTGTCTTTCGTACAGACTGATCTTGGTTTTAAAAAGTGCGATACAAACATGTCCAATGAGCTCTCTCTCTCTCTCTCTCTCTCTCTGTCTCTCTCTCTCTCTCTCTCTCTCTCTCTCTCTCTCTCTCTCTCTCTCTCTCTCTCTCTCTCTCTCTCTCTCTCTCTATATATATATATATCTATATGTATATATAACTTTTAACACACTGTGCCACATAAATCAAAAGACGAAAGTTCTTCAGTAGTATAGCGCACGTGGAAGTAAGACAAAAATAATACACAGTTATTCCAAAGTTTATTTCGTAAGTAATTTAAAATGTAAAGCTTATTAATGTTTAAATATTTATAACTTGAAAGATCTAAAGGAAATAAGAAAGAATTACAATAGAACATAATTACAGTAGAACATAATTACAGTAGAACATAATTACAGTAGAACCAGTCTGCAAAAGCCGGGTGGACGGCTGGTCAGGAACCTTTTTTATTTAATAGCCGTATATGTTTGTATTTTGTTTTACTGAATGGAATATTGGTAATAAAATTATAAAAACGAACCCTTTCAGTTTACATATAGAGATAAAATACAGATTGATATTTACGTATCTGGCATATTCTGAAGCACAGATATTTGTCAGACATGGTACGTTCTGCAGCAGGCTCTGGTAACTGAGTTTCAAATAATTACATATAACCACATCTGGATACCAAAAAATAACACCAAAAAAATATGAAATACTATATAACCTAACTGGTAAACTATCAAGACTGTTCATCGCTCAAGTTCTTTCTCCTTGTTTATTGGATATCTTTATATGACAATTGCAACCAGTTGCTATAAAATGAACAATATAAACACCATTTGGTTTTGACTAATTTCTATAGAAAAAGATTGGGTATCGACCAATATGACCTTTGGTGATGGTGGCCGTTTGAGGCTTTTCGTAAATATCAAGGTCCATGGCTTCTGCATTCATGTTTGCAATCTGTTCTTTAGTATAAAGCGATCTTCTCATCGGGATCACTGTTTTCTTCCTTAATGTTATCCTAGGTGCAATTGCTTTGGATCTTCTTCCTGAAGACGACAGTCGCCCACCAGAAGGCGCTGCCTTCGGAATTAGTTTACTGATCCCCGATGCCCGTGAGGCCCCGGATATTGTTGCTAGAGCTGTATTTGGCACGTTGAGCATTGTTCCGAAACTAGTGTACGGCGCTTTTTGTGCTCCGACAACGCCATGAGAATTGTATTTTCTTCGAGGAATGAACACTTTGCGTCCGCCGGCAATAGGTCGGTGGGGAGGTAAATGAGGTCCCGGTACGCTCTCGACTTGGTACGTGTGACGTATCACCCAGCATGACGACACGTTGATAACCGTGAAAAGTACAACGACTGTTACTATAATGTTGACCATTGTAGTTCCTGAAAGTATATAAAGAATATGTCAATAAATAATCTTTTTTTTTTAATTTGTCTAATAAAATTGCATTTTAACACTCTCTTCAAACAATGTTATCGTAAATATTATTGTAATACGTTTAGGGATTAATTAACAGGCAATTCGAGTGTATGATAAAATGTTATTTATAGAATTCAGTTGAAAACCTTTCCTATCATATTAAATGCTCTAGAACACCTGTCAAGAGAGCTACAACACATAGGTTTAGCATCATTTATATATATATATATATATATATATATATATATATATATATATATATATATATATATATATATATTTATCCCGCTGCCACCTTTATTTTCTCTTCTTTCTCTCATTTCATCCCGATCTGGCAGCAGCTCGTCTTATTTTTCAACTTCTTTCGCTGTCCGTATCCACATCCCAGTCCTTGTATCTCAAATCGCGACAGGTGTTTGTATCTTGTGGCTATCCGTGCCACACACCTGCCATATCCCCATCAACCTTAAGCTGTGGGCTTTGTCTGACCACTTCGGAGAGTGTTCAGTAGTTACTTCTGGCATTGTTAAGAGGCACTTGTAACCACCGACAATACTCCACTTTTACCGGCGGTCGTTAGTGCCGTGAGTCAGACCAACTTTATTAGCCGTAGAAGACGAGGATGCCAGGTGGGTGCAGGGAAGTACACAGACTGCACCCGTGGAGGAAGTTGAGAGAGGTAGGTGATGGTGTGGACAGCTTAGAACACAGAGTCGAAGGAAACTGGCAGATGGGGTCGAAACAGATTGAAATCGCGGGAGAAATTGGAAAGTATTTTTTATATTAAGATAATGAGGATGACAGGAGATGATTATATTACTTGAATATTCCATAATGAGTTAACAAAATGTGTTATTATTATTGTTGTTGTTGTTGTTGATATTATTATTATTATTATTATTTTTTTTTCCATACCAATCGAGATGCTCGGGTTGTCAGATCAGAATGTCTAAGATTGTTTCCTTGTTCAAACCAGTGTTCCACGACTGATATAAATAAAGACCGTGTTATCTGCTAAGAAAGTTCATATAATTTATTAAAAAATCCATTGCTGAAAATGTCGCAGCTTTCCTCTGATGACGTGTGGAGTGTAACTGCAGAACCAGTGCATATTAATAGTCCATGCTGGTAATGACCAATTATGTGGGTTTCCTCTAAATTACCAAATGTCTGACATCCGATGTCCAGTGATTAGTAATCAATGTGTTCTAGAGGTGTCGTTAAACAAAACAAACTTTAAGCGTTTTTAAATAAGTGTAATAAGAAAGATAATTTATGTATGGGAAATCCCGTTTTATCTCCTTATACATTAAAGGGACATACCCTAGTTTTTAAACACTAAGGCATATATTTTGTTTTACTATTTTAGCCGTTTTTGATAACTCAAATCATACTATACTTAGATTTTATGGTTTAGATTATCAGTTTCCGTACATTCGAAGTATTTTTGGTCATCCTGGTGTTTTTAATATCACAAAATGCATTTCTCATATTTTTAAAAACGCACGCACGTGCGTCTGAGAGGTCATTTATGGAGTCGAGTTTTAGTCTATTTTTAGAGGGTATTTCACCATTTCAAAGTCACAGACTCATGTTTCACTCAGTTGATGATGATGATAACTAGTTTAACGTGCCCATATACCACTAGGGTTTCGAACACGCCCATCCCGATTCCGACCTCCGATAAGATCGGTGGCCTGACTCGGGATGGAAGGGGGTGGGGGGGGGGGGGGGGGTGGTGTTTGAAACTGGGCAGAAATTTGAAAATAGCAATTAGTAAAGAAATTAATAGATAAAATAAAAAAAATAAAAAGGTTACAAGCCAAAAATAAAAAAGATTTGACTGCTCGGTCGAATATTTATATAATTTGGAGCATTTTAGAAGGACAGTCCAAAATTAAATACGAGAAAGAAGAGAGGATCGGACTATTTAATAATAATAATAAAAAAAGAAAAAAAAGAAAGTAATTTCGACATAAAATTTTGAACGCAGATCTAAAAGTTTAAAGTCCGATCGATATGTCCACGCGAGTGGCCTCGTTAAGGCCGTTTGGGTGCACAGCATCTACGGGGAGGTGATGATGTTCCTCTCCTCAAAGTGAGGCACCAGTCTCCTGTAGCTGTGGGTGCTAAGGCAGTGGACCATCTGTGGGTAGGGGCCTACTGGGCGCCGGTGACGATCTTCATTATTCTGTGGATGGTGTTGTTATCCATGTCATGGCTGAGGAATCCCTGTCGGTAAAGATCATCCCGGCGCGACGTCACTACAATAGCTTCCACTCCCCGTAGTTTGACCGTGTGGATGGCGACCTGGTGGCCATCGGGAAACGTCTTGAACTTTTCCTCATAGACCCCGCCTGGCAGTCTGTCGGGGTCCGTGACGTCTCCCACCAAGTACTTAGAGTACTGGCCTTTGATCTACCGCGCTGCCACTCTCCAGTCACCCGAAGAGGAAGTAGAAGGCCGCGTCTTGGCTGGTTGGTCCCCCGGCGGGGTCACGGCCTTCCTCTTGACAGCCCCAACATCCAGAGTCGCCGTCGCGGAGTCCCCCGTGGGTGAGGGTCTCGACGCAGACGAACGACGAGCGGGAACAGGTGACGCTGGTCGCGATGCACTGGTTGGCTACTCCACTTCCCGCATCTGCACAGTCGGTGCGGCTGGTTGGCGAGTCGCCTCCTGTCGCTCCGTCCGGATTGGTCGTGGTGGGGGCGGCGAGGCAGACGGGACCGCCGCTGGCGGTTGAGCCGCCAGCTTTGTCCCCGCCTGAGCCGCCCCTGGCGCACGTTTCCTCTTCCTTGTTCTCTTCCTCTTGGCTGTAGCCGCGTCCCCATATACCAAAGTCACGGTTGCCCGTGACCCGGTGTACGCGACGCGGTACTCTAGCAGCAAGCCATAGCTAGCCATCAATCCCCCCAGGTGGGGAGGGGGGGGGGGGGGGGGGGTAAGTCGAGAGCGCACGAAATTACGTCCAACTTCATTGCTAGTTCGACTGAGAATGTTTCACTCAGTTGTAACTTTATTCAAATGTGTTACAGATTTGTAGATTAACTAAACTTCGTGTTAATTTTCACGGGTTGAAACTAGGGTCTGTCCCTTTAATAACCAATTTATGCAAACGCGTACAACGAACATCTACTGGTTCGTTACAAGAGTACATGTACTTTACTGTATATGATGTTATATTTATATCTTATATGTTCTTACATGCATGGCAGACTATACTATGACCTATAGTATGACCGTTATGGACAAGTGGCTAGAAGAGCAAATAACACAGTGGGTGCACTGATAATCACACAGGCTGTAAAAAAAAAAAAAAATCCTCGTTCAGATTTTTGACATTGCGTGGAGTGGAAAGACAATCAATAGAAAAGTTCGTCTTAGGTGCGAAGTACTACTAAGGATACACGATGGCCAAATAGCAAGGGATATCTCAAGTGACGGAACATTATCGGGTTTCTTCTCAAAAACTACTATCAATAGTTACTATTGTTTGTTAACTAATAGTCGCTCAGTATACACGGCTTTGCTAAGACTGAAAACTCAGGATAGTTCATTTAAATAAAAGTGCGATTTAAATAATTTGTGACTCTTTCGTCTTGAGACTACAATATTTATTAAATTTGCTTTCGATAGACAGACACAAAAGATACTAAATCATATGTTTTTTTTTTTGTGGGTATTTTTTTTCGCAAATGCGCATATTCATAACATGCAACTTTGACTAACGTACATTTTTGCAATACATATTTGCAATGAAGTACAACATTTTTTTTGTTTTGTTTAACGACATCACTATAGCACATTGATTAATTAATCATCAGCTATTGGATGTCAAACATATAATAATTCTGACACTTAGTCATCAGAGGAAACCCGCTACATTTTCCTATGCAGCAAGGGATCTTTCATATGCACTATCCCACAGACATGATAGCACATGTCACGCCCTTTAATATACCAGTCGTGGTGCACTGGCTAGAACGAGAAATAGCCCAATAGACCCACCGACGGGGATCGATCCCAAACCGACCGCACATCAACCACTGGGCTACGTTCAGCCTCGCAATAAAGTAATGCGTGCATATACAATATTCGAAATGTATACCCACATCTCCCACCTCGCCCGCCACTGCTTTACAATATTCGAAATGTATACGCACATCTCCCACCTCGCCCGCCACTGGTTTACAATATTCGAAATGTATACGCACATCTCCCACCTCGCCCGCCACTGGTTTACAATATTCGAAATGTATACGCACATCTCCCACCTCGCCCGCCACTGGTCTACAATATTCGAAATGTATAAGCACATCTCCCACCTCGCCCGCCACTGGTTTACAATATTCGAAATGTATACGCACATCTCCCACCTCGCCCGCCACTGGTCTACAATATTACTTCATGTACTATGATCGAGATGTATATCAAAAGTATATGTACCATTTAATGGGACATTCCTGAGTTTGCTGTATTGTAAGATGTTTCCGACTAATAAAATATTTCTACGATTAAACTTACATATTCAATATATTTTCTTGCTTAAAATATCAGTGTCTGTATATTCAATGTGTTTCTCGTCGTGTTAATATTTCTAAGAAGCCCAAACTGGATTTTATCTTTAAATAAATGTGTACGTACGAAAACATAACATTTTAGGAAATAAAATGAAATTTAACCTAGTACAAATATTAGAACGATCAGAAATACGTTTAATATACAGCCACTAATATTTTATGCAGAAAAATGTATTTGATATGTAATTACAATCGTTAAAAAGTCTCTGTAATATATCTATATCTATGTATATATATATGTTTATATTTGTTTATTAATTCCATAGTGAAATTCACTTACCTTATAGTTCTGAGGACCTCAGAGAACAAGACAAGAAGATTATTTCTACCATTTATATATGATGAACATGCGAAGATAAATTGACGTTCCCATGCTCAGTAGAAGTAATATGACAGTGTCCAGCAGCTTTGATTTATCGTCCATGTTATGGAGGTGATGTTCTATTAGTCAAGGTATACTATGCCAGGACTGCCGAGTGACAGACAGCGGGGTTACTCAACAACCGTGACAATCTGTTACAACATGAAACAGTAAAGCTAGGTTCAGAATCTAGATCGTGGTCAGAAATGGAAGAACGTAAGGCAACATAATAGAAGCTTTAAAGGTCTATTCCAGTTGTAATGATGTATTGAGTTCTATTAATTTGTTTGGTTGTTTTGTTTAACGACACCGCTACAGCACATTGATTTATTAGTCATGGGCTATTGGATTTTGAAATATAGTCTTAGTCATTGGTAGCAATGGACCTTTAATATGTACCATCCCACAGGCAGGATAGCACATACTACGGCATTTGATATACTAGTCGTGCACTAGCTTGATCGAAAGTTATACTAATAAACATACATATAAATTTTACTAAACATGAAATGAACGAACGAACGAACGAACGAACAGACAGACAGACAAACACACAACTAAATAAATAAATAAATAAATACATTTAATACCGATAGATTTCAAGTTAAAAATATCTTCCCCTGGAAAACAAAATGGCATATTCGCTCTCGGCAAATTCCATAATATTTAACATGTTCTAGGAAAATAAAATAATTTAATTTAATTAACACCTCAGCATGTTTAAAACTATGGTTATTCGGTGTTGCAAATAATCTAAAAAGTTTGAGTTTTCCGAAGACAAAGCAGCAGCGGTCCCAAAGGATGGAAGGATGGAGAGATTTTATTTAACGACGCACTCAACACATTTTATTTTCGGTTATATAGCGTCAGACATATGGTTAAGGACCACACATATATTAAGAGAGGAAACCCACTGTCGCCACTTCATGGGCTACTCTTTTCGATTAGCAGCAAGGGATCTTTTATATGCACCATCCCACAGACAAGGTAGTACATACCACGGCCAGTCGTGGTGCACTGGTGACCGGCCTCGGTGGCGTCGTGGTTAGGCCATCGGTCTACAGGCTGGTAGGTACTGGGTTCGGATCCCAGTCGAGGCATGGGATTTTTAATCCAGATACCGACTCCAAACCCTGAGTGAGTGCTCCGCAAGGTTCGATGGGTAGGTGTACACCACTTACACCGACCAGTGTTCCATAACTGGTTCAACAAAGGCCATGGTTATTGCTATCCTGCCTGTGGGAAAGGCAAATAAAAGATCCCTTGCTGCTGTAGTGCCATGTAGTGGCGACAGCGGGTTTCCTCTCAAAATCTGTGTGGTCCTTGACCATATGTCTGACGCCATATAACCGTAAATAAAATGTGTTGAGTGCGTCGTTAAATAAAACATTTCTTTGGTGCACTGGCTGGAAAGAGAAATAGCCCAATGAGCCCACCGACGGGAATCGATCCCAGACCGACCGCGCATCGAGCGGGCGCTTTACCACTTGGCTACATATAAGTTATTAAAATGGGCACTTCAAACATGCGGGATTCACAAATGGTCTACATGTACTAGAAAAGTCGGTTAAAAATAAACCAGCTTGACTACAATATACAGTTCAGTGCACCACGACTGGTATGTCAAAGGCCCTGGTATGTGCTATCATCTCTATGGGATGGTGCATATAAAAGATCCCTTTCTGCTAATGGAAAATTTAGCGAATTTTCTCTCTAAGACTATATGTCTAAAATACCAAATGTTTGACATCCAATAGCCGATGATTAATAAATCAATGTGCTCTTGTGGTGTCGTTAAACAATAACAAAAAACTTCAACAGTTCATTGCTCTGTATAATCTTTGGTGCAAGGTGTTTCCTTTCTGAAGGTTAAATGATGTATAATAACTGAGGTCTGGTGTAACAACACAGAAGGCTGCAGTAGACATAGTTATGTTAGTTGATAAAAAAGAAGTATGAGTCATTTCTTACTTTAGTGGGGGAGTTAACAAAAACAAATCGTGCACTTTTGGTTAAAAGCATATAACTTTGCATACATATTTTTTTCGAAGGTCGTTATTACTAGGTTGTATAGCAAATCGGCCGGGACCGTCGCTTCAGATCGAGAGATCGAAGTTTTCGAGAGATCGAAGGTGGAGTGATCGAAGTTTTCGAGAGATCGAAGGTGGAGTGATCGAAGTTTTCGAGAGATCGAAGGTGGAGTGATCGAAGTTTAACTGTATATATATATCTGGACCCATTACATTACCTAGACGTCATAAAAACAAGTGGTCGCCAATTGACCGGTAATTGTTTGTCGATTATTTGACAAAATCTCAACGAATATGTTGATCACTGATGTACTGGAGAACGAAAGAAAGTTTGTTTTGTTTAACGGCACCACTAGAGCACATTGATTTATTGATCATCGGCTATAAGGTGTCATACATTTGGTAATTCAAACAAATATTCATAGAGAGGAAAGAAAGAAATGTTTTATTTAACGACGCACTCAACACATTTTATTTACGGTTATATGGCGTCAGACATATGGTTAAGGACCACACAGATTTTGAGAGGAAACCCGCTGTCGCCACTACATGGTCTACTCTTTCTGATTAGCAGCAAGGGATCTTTTATTTGCGCTTCCCACAGGCAGGATAGCACAAACCATGGCCTTTGTTGGACCAGTTATGGATCACTGGTCGGTGCAAGTGGTTTACACCTACCCATTGAGCCTTGCGGAGCACTCACTCAGGGTTTGGAGTCGGTATCTGGATTAAAAATCCCATGCCTCGACTGGGATCCGAACCCAGTACCTACCAGCCTGTAGACCGATGGCCTAACCACGACGCCACCGAGCTGGTCACATAGAGAGGAAGCCCGCAATATTTTTGCCATTAGTATGAAGGAATGTTTTATATGCATCCTCTCACAGACAGGATAACATATTATGACCATGTCGTGATTATCAGTCTTAGACAAACCGCGCATCAAGCGAGAGCTTTACCACTGGACTACAGCCCGACCACATGGACTAGAGAAGTCGGTTAAAAACAAGTCCGTTTGACTACAATATACTGTTCATTGCTCTTTATAAACTTTAATTCAAGTATTTCCTTTCTTATTATTAAATGATATATAATATTTGTAGGTTAGTGTAGCAACACAAAAGGCTAATGATTTCTGTCTGCAGTAAAACGTGTTTTGTCTACGACTATGAACTATTTTAACATGCCCCTATACCACTAAGTTTTTAAGTATGTTCATCCCGGGTCCTGTCTCTGGATAGCCAGGGACTTGACCCGGAACAGAAATATTTATGGAGACAATTTTGATATTTATAGCAAATGGGGGAGGTGATGATTAAAGGAAATTTGAAGCGAAGTTTAAACTTTAAAAATTGTACTCATTGATAACTTTACTTAAAATGTAGTCGCAAAATTTTGAACGGGCCGCCTAACTAGAGAAAATTATATTTGAATTATATTTATATAAATTTTACTTATTAAATATATACGTATTAGTCCTTGATAGGTTAAAGGCGGGACGTAACCCAGTGGTAAAGCGCTCGCTCGATGCGCGGTCGGTCTGGGATCGATCCCCTACAGTAGGCACACTGAGCTATTTCTCGTTCCAGCCAGTGCACCACGACTGGTATATCAAAGGCCGTGGTATGTACTACCCTGCCTGTGGGATGGTGCATATAAAAGATCCCTTGCTGTTAATCGAAAAGAGTAGCCCATGAAGTGGCGACAACGGGTTTGCTCTCTTAATATCTGTATGGTCCTTAACCATATGTCTGACGCCATATAACCGTAAATAAAATGTGTTGAGTGCGTCGTTAAATATAACATTTCTTTCTTTCTTTGAGAGGTTAAAGGGAGGTTAGAAGACATGTGTTTTGCAGTGACCCGGCAATCTCGCTAAACACAATCTCGTCATACAATAGAATGTCGTAACATTGTGTATGGGCCATATATGGGAAGGTGCATATAAAAGAAAGGTTTTGTTTAACGACACCACTAGAGCACATTAATTTATTGATCATCGGCTATTGGATGTCAAACATTAGCTAAATTTGACATATAGTCGTAGAGAGGAAACCCGCTACATTCTCCCGTTGGTAGCAAGGCATCTTTTATATCCACCATCCCAGAGACAGGATAGCACATACCAACAATGGAATATAACAGAAACCCTTGCTGCTTTCCAGAATGACCATCCTATGTCTCGGCAGTGGATTTCATATTTCACAATCTAGATCAATTGTCAAAGTAATCATGTTTGAAAAAAGCAGTAATTTAAACACGTCATTAAACACATATTTCTTTTTCCATGCCGTCCGTGACCATAGTATCAGCCAAAAGTTTCAACCCGCATTTCCCTTTGTAGTACGTTTGTGATCATCAGTAGCTTGGTACCAAACCAGTCTGTTTCTTCATGCCGTTCATGACCTTAGTATATGTTTGTGATCACCAGTAGCGTGGTACCAAACCAACATGTTTCTTCATGCCGTCCATGACCTTAGTACATGTTTGTGATCATCAGTAGCGTGGTACCAAACCAGTCTGTTTCTTCATACCATACATGACCTTAGTATATGTTTGTGATCGTCAGTAGTGGGGTACAAAACCAATATGTTTCTTCATGCCGTCCACGACCTTAGCACATGTTTGTGATCGTCAGTACGTGTACATGTTTGTGATCGTCATCACTATTTTAATAATTATAATCAGTATCACCACTACAATGACCACCACGATCACCATCATCTTCATCCTCATCCTCACTATCGTCATAATCATAATCAAAAACAAAGTTTGTTTTGTTTAACGACACCACTGGAGCACTTTGATTAATTAATCATCGGCTATTGGATGTCAAACATTTGATAATTCTGACTCGTAGTCATCAGAGGAAACCCGCAAAAAAAATTTCTAATGCAGCAAGGGATCTTTTATATGCACTTTCCCACAGACAGGAAAGCACATACAACGGCCTTTGACCAGTTGTGGGTGTACTGATTGGAACGATAATCATAATCGATATCATCACCATGATCACCATCACCACTACAACAACCCTATTATCATAATACTAATCAATATCAAGACCACAACCACTACTACGGCCACTTCCACCACAACAACCACCATCGTCGTCATGACTATAAACATAATCTGTATCACCACCACAACCACACCATCACAACCACTACAACGGCCACTTCCACCACAACAACCACCATCGTCGTCATGACTATAAACATAATCTGTATCACCACCACAACCACACCATCACAACCACTACAACGGCCACTTCCACCACAACAACCACCATCGTCGTCATGACTATAAACATAATCTGTATCACCACCACAACCACACCATCACAACCACTACAACGGCCACTTCCACCACAACAACCACCATCGTCGTCATGACTATAAACATAATCTGTATCACCACCACAACCACACCATCACAACCACTACAACGGCCACTTCCACCACAACAACCACCATCGTCGTCATGACTATAATCATAATCTGTATCACCACCACAACCACACCATCACAACCACTACTACGGCCACTTCCACTACAACAACCACCATCGTCGTCATGACTATAAACATAATCTGTATCACCACCACAACCACACCATCACAACCACTACTACAGCCACTTCCACCACAACAACCACCATCGTCGTCATGACTATAATCATAATCTGTATCACCACCACAACCACACCATCACAACCACTACTACGGCCACTTCCACTACAACAACCACCATCGTCGTCATGACTATAAACATAATCTGTATCACCACCACAACCACACCATCACAACCACTACAACGGCCACTTCCACCACAACAACCACCATCGTCGTCATGACTATAATCATAATCTGTATCACCACCACAACCACACCATCACAACCACTACTACGGCCACTTCCACTACAACAACCACCATCGTCGTCATGACTATAATCATAATCTGTATCACCACCACAATCACACCATCACAACCACTACAACGGCCACTTCCACCACAACAACCACCATCGTCGTCATGACTATAATCATAATCTGTATCACCACCACAATCACACCATCACAACCACTACTACGGCCACTTCCACTACAACAACCACCATCGTCGTCATGACTATAATCATAATCTGTATCACCACCACAATCACACCATCACAACCACTACAACGGCCACTTCCACTACAACAACCACCATCGTCGTCATGACTATAATCATAATCTGTATCACCACCACAATCACACCATCACAACCACTACTACGGCCACTTCCACTACAACAACCACCATCGTCGTCATGACTATAAACATAATCTGTATCACCACCACAATCACACCATCACAACCACTACCACCATCATCGTCATCACTATTACCATAATCATTATAACCACCGCCACCATCGTAATCAATACCGTCATCGTCACTATTATTATAATCAATACCACCATCACCATCCTCATCATCACTATTATCATAATCCATACCACCATCACCATCCTCATCATCACTATTATCATAATCCATACCACCATCACCATCCTCATCATCACTATTATCATAATCCATACCACCATCACCATCCTCATCATCACTATTATCATAATCAATACCACCATCACCATCCTCATCATCACTATTATTATAATCAATACCACCACCACCACCACCATAATCAATACCATCATGACATCGTTATCATCACTATTATCATAATCCATACCACCATCACTATCACCATCATCACTATTATCATAATCCATACCACCACCACTATCACCATCATCACTATTATCATAATCAATACCACCATCACCATCCTCATCATCACTATTATCATAATCCATACCACCATCACTATCACCATCATCACTATTATCATAATCAATACCACCACCACCACCACCACCATAATCAATACCACCATCACCATCCTCATCATCACTATTATCATAATCCATACCACCACCACTATCACCATCATCACTATTATCATAATCAATACCACCACCACCACCACCACCATAATCAATACCATCATGACATCGTTATCATCACTATTATCATAATCCATACCACTATCACCATCCTCATCATCACTATTATCATAATCCATACCACCACCACTATCACCATCATCACTATTATCATAATCAATACCACCACCACCACCACCACCATAATCAATACCATCATGACATCGTTATCATCACTATTATCATAATCCATACCACCATCACCATCCTCATCATCACTATTATCATAATCCATACCACCATCACTATCACCATCATCACTATTATCATAATCAATACCACCACCACTATCACCATCATCACTATTATCATAATCAATACCACCACCACTATCACCACCATAATCAATACCATCATGACATCGTTATCATCACTATTATCATAATCCATACCACCATCACCATCCTCATCATCACTATTATCATAATCCATACCACCACCACTATCACCATCATCACTATTATCATAATCAATACCACCACCACCACCACCACCATAATCAATACCATCATGACATCGTTATCATCACTATTATCATAATCCATACCACCATCACCATCCTCATCATCACTATTATCATAATCCATACCACCACCACTATCACCATCATCACTATTATCATAATCAATACCACCACCACCACCACCACCATAATCAATACCATCATGACATCGTTATCATCACTATTATCATAATCCATACCACCATCACCATCCTCATCATCACTATTATCATAATCCATACCACCACCACTATCACCATCATCACTATTATCATAATCAATACCATCACCACCACCACCACCATAATCAATACCATCATGACATCGTTATCATCACTATTATCATAATCCATACCACCACCACCATCCTCATCATCACTATTATCATAATCCATACCACCACCACTATCACCATCATCACTATTATCATAATCAATACCACCACCACCACCACCACCATAATCAATACCATCATGACATCGTTATCATCACTATTATCATAATCCATACCACCATCACCATCCTCATCATCACTATTATCATAATCCATACCACCACCACTATCACCATCATCACTATTATCATAATCAATACCACCACCACCACCACCACCATAATCAATACCATCATGACATCGTTATCATCACTATTATCATAATCCATACCACCATCACCATCCTCATCATCACTATTATCATAATCCATACCACCACCACTATCACCATCATCACTATTATCATAATCAATACCACCACCACCACCACCACCATAATCAATACCATCATGACATCGTTATCATCACTATTATCATAATCCATACCACCATCACCATCCTCATCATCACTATTATCATAATCCATACCACCACCACTATCACCATCATCACTATTATCATAATCAATACCACCACCACCACCACCACCATAATCAATACCATCATGACATCGTTATCATCACTATTATCATAATCCATACCACCATCACCATCCTCATCATCACTATTATCATAATCCATACCACCACCACTATCACCATCATCACTATTATCATAATCAATACCACCACCACCACCACCACCATAATCAATACCATCATGACATCGTTATCATCACTATTATCATAATCCATACCACCACCACCATCCTCATCATCACTATTATCATAATCCATACCACCACCACTATCACCATCATCACTATTATCATAATCAATACCACCACCACCACCACCACCATAATCAATACCATCATGACATCGTTATCATCACTATTATCATAATCCATACCACCATCACCATCCTCATCATCACTATTATCATAATCCATACCACCACCACTATCACCATCATCACTATTATCATAATCAATACCACCACCACCACCACCACCATAATCAATACCATCATGACATCGTTATCATCACTATTATCATAATCCATACCACCATCACCATCCTCATCATCACTATTATCATAATCCATACCACCACCACTATCACCATCATCACTATTATCATAATCAATACCACCACCACCACCCACCACCATAATCAATACCATCATGACATCGTTATCATCACTATTATCATAATCCATACCACCATCACCATCCTCATCATCACTATTCTCATAATCCATACCACCACCACTAATCACCATCATCACTATTATCATAATCATACCACCACCACCACCACCACCCATAATCAATACCATCATGACATCGTTATCATCACTATTATCATAATCCATACCACCATCACCATCCTCATCATCACTATTATCATAATCCATACCACCACCACTATCACCATCATCACTATTATCATAATCAATACCACCACCACCACCACCACCATAATCAATACCATCATGACATCGTTATCATCACTATTATCATAATCCATACCACCATCACCATCGTACCATCGTCATCACACCAATAATCATAATCAACATCGATTATAACAAATAATCTACCATTGAAAAGTGCCTTGCCGAATTTATGTACATATATCAGTTATATTTTAATTATTTTGTACATAATAGTATAAGCGTAACATCCACCTTCACCTCGTGACAGCAAAAAACAATAACTATATAATCTTTATCCCTGACTCCAGGACTTGCCTAATAAATGAAGAGATATGTTACATAAGATTTGGTACATCGACAACATGGTCTAGACGTAACTTATCGTTAATTATAAAACTAGTATATGTGTACATACATATATACAGAATGTTAGGTAACCCTATAGGTCAAGTGGCTTCAGTCTGCCATTTAACGTACATGAAATACATACGGTGTGTAGTGTATGACGCAACATATACTAGTATGTATATGACTGTAGTGTTCTGTGTAGCGGTACGGAATGACATGGTAACGTATGGTCATATAGTAACGTATGTGTTAGTCAGGCTGCGAAGCTATTTCTTTCGTGAAATAACTGAAACGTTTAGCAAGTTTATGAAATAACCGGTACGACTATGGGCATGGTTCAGATCAGTTTTTATTTATTTTATTATTTTTTGTCATGTATAAAAATATTTTAATTGAGTGTGCTATGAAATGATTTCCCAAATGACTACAAAATGGTCTTATCATTTCAATAGCTAAAATGTTTCCGATTGAATTCATTGGAGACTACCGTATTTCAGTAATTTCATGAAGTGACTGAATTTAAAGTAATTTCATGAAATAATTGGTTTCAAAACCTGACTATAATATGATTACACACATGTACCGACACGCACGCAATCAAACACTCACATACATACACAATACAACACACACGCACGCACACACACACACACACACACACACACACACACACACACACACACATGAAGAGCGAGTGGGCGAGAAAGAAAGATATACAGAGTGTATGAGAATCAGCGAGAGAGAGAGAGAGTGACAGAGAGACAGACACACACACAACACACACACACACACACAGACAGAGAGAGAGACCACACACACACACACACACACATAGACACACACAGAGAGAGAAATACAAAGAGAGACACACAGAGAGAGACACACAGCGAGATACAGAGAGACTGAGAGAGACACACAGAGAGAGAGAGAGAGAGAGAGAGAGAGAGAGAGAGAGAGAGAGAGAGAGAGAGAGAGAGAGAGGGGGGAGGGAGAGACAGACAGAGACAAACACACACACACAGAGAGAGAGAGAGAGAGAGAGAGAGAGAGAGAGAGAGAGAGAGAGAGAGAGAGAGAGAGAGAGAGAGACACACACACACACACACAGAGAGGCACACAGAGAGAGAAATACTGAGAGAGAGACACAGAGAGAGACACACAGTGAGATACAGAGAGAGAAAAAGACACACACACACACACACACAGAGAGAGAGAGAGAGAGAGAGAGAGAGAGAGAGAGAGGAGAGAGAGAGAGAGAGAGAGAGAGAGAGAGAGAGAGAGAGAGAAATCGGTTCAGAAATAAATTTTGACACTCACAGAGATACACAGAGAGAGATAAAGAGAGAGACACACACAGAGAGAGAGAGAGAGAGAGAGAGAGAGAGAGAGAGAGAGAGAGAGAGAGAGAGAGAGAGAGAGAGAGAGAGAGAGAGAGAGACAGACACACACAGCGAGAGACAGACACACACACACACACACACACACAGAGAGGCACACACAGAGAGAAATACAGAGAGAGACACACAGTGAGATACAGAGAGAGAGAAAGACACACACACACACACACACACAGAGAGAGAGAGAGAGAGAGAGAGAGAGAGAGAGAGAGAGAGAGAGAGAGAGAGAGAGAGAGAGAGAGAGAGAGAGAGAGAGAGAGAGAGAGAGAGACAGACAGACAGACAGACAGACAGACAAAGAAAACACATTTTTAATATACTTTATTTAGCAGAAGTGCGCCGTGATATATAAATAAATATGCAGTCTTTTCATAATATAAATTATAGATGTCATCACAAATCAGTATGCTCGTAAAAACTTCGAAACAAAATCGTAATTGCTCAAAAATACAAATTTACAAGTTTATTATTTTTAATGCATCCTGCAAGAGGAACCTATGTATTGAAAATAAAATAAAAAGTATTTATAACAATGTGGTGTAATGTTTTAAACATAAAATTATACATTGCACCAGATTAACTCGTTAAACTAACATTGATTATTACTGTCACATTCTGTGATGTTAAAACGATTTGTGACTAAAGATCATATATGTTACCCCAGTAACAGGTATGGTTGGTGTTTAATTTAAAATCGTACGAATTATTTATTCACCTTTTGCCTCATGAAAATAAACTGTAATGTAATTGTATCATCCTTCGGAGCGACAATTCACCTATAGGTAAAGCATATGATGATGGCAGTGATTCAGGCTAGTGGTAACAATAATCTTGTCAAAATGTCCCTTGTCATTATCTTGTGTAGTTCTTAGTTTTTCATTTTATGTTCGTTAAAAATTCATTCATTCATTCATTCATTCATTTTGTGGTGTTGGCATTTTCTTTTTGTCACTATTTTCACGGAGTTCGTTAGCTTCTTATTAGATAGTACTAATTCAGTTTAATCTTTTTTCATGTTTGTTTCGTTGTATGCACCATTGTTCGTACCTGATACCCAATGAAAAGAAAAGAGATTAAAGGGATATTTTTAAGATGTTATCGACTAACAGATACTTTTAACGATTGTAATTACATATCAAACATATTTTTCTGCATAAAATATTACTGGCTGTATATTAAACGTGTTTCTGATGATTCTAATATTTGTACTAGGTTAAATTTCATCTTATTTCCTAAAATATTGTTTTTTCGTACGTACGAAATTATTTGAAGACAAAATCCAGTTTGGGCTTCTTACAAATATTGAGATGACAAGAAACACATTGAATATACAGCCACTGATATTCTAAACAAGAAAATATATTTAATATGTAAGTTTAATCGTAGAACTATTTTATTAGTCGGAAACATCTTACAATGCAGCAAACTCAGGAATGTCCCTTTAAAACAATGTAATATTCAATATGAACAATTTACACAAGTTGGACATTCCTTAAAATACAAAGACATAATCAAGATTTAAAACTGAACGACAAAATCAGATATATATATTTTAGCTAGTGTGTCTTACAAAAAGAAATTGCAAAGATAGGTTTGACAATGTCATAATGGTATATGTTCTTATGACATGCTGTAAGTTGCTTCGTCTAACTGTGGACAGTCACTTGCTGGGACGATGCATTTTTTCCTAAATCGTCAAACCAAACCAAACTGATTTTCCATGCTCATGTGAACCTGTTCGAACATGTCCACCCTGGACACACCATTCATTTTTAAGAATTACAAATTAATGCATGGTTCCTGCTTATTCATATTTGATTTTATTGCTTGATTTAACAGATTCAAATTCTAAAAGAGGACAGTTCCAATCAAAACACCATTATTAATTTATTTGAGGATTGTGTTTAATGTTGGATGATATTTCTATATATCGTACCTCGGCAAGAAATGTCTTTGTTATGAATGGAAAATAAACCCGCACATCTCAGGGAATGTTCATCAAATTGATTGTTGATCGCTGATATTATTAATGTAGCAATGGATTTGTCTTAGGCAGACAGCATAGTTCAATGCTCAGGACAGATTAAAACCTAATATTAATTGAACTCAAAGGCGAAAATAACTTTATCATATTAGTAGATCTGAAAAGCATATGTTATGTAACCTGGGTGATATTGGTTTTGACCACTTATCTTTAAATTAATGGAACTATTTAAATGTAAAAATGGGTTGTGGTAATATTTTTGGTAACTTTCTTAATTAAATGTATATGATAGCCATTACAACTTAAAAGTATCTCATTGGTCCAACTGATTTTCTAAATTTCTATTCTGCTTAATAATACAATTATGTCATCAGGATACTACGTCTCATATGATAAATAATTAAACAAAATATAGTATTTGTATTATTGAGTGTTGTTATTCAAGAACCACCCAAAAACATTCAAAACAAAATCTGAACATATGAACATGTTATGAACATATGAACATGTTAATTAATATTTGTCTGTTGTTTCTTTTAGGTTCAACAGTGTACGAAATTGTAAAAAAATGCTTGTAAACGGCTTTGATGTTTCACACGTTTGACACATATTCGTTTTATTCCATGATGAATCTTAAATAGTAATAGACAATCCATAGTATCTTGTTAACATTATGGTTAGAATAATACTATTCTTAACCATTTTAATAACACAAACTAACATTACGACCATGCTACGGTAGGTCATGGGTAGAACTAAATTGTGTCGTAAATCTGGAAATTTACGCTTGTCCTATGTCAGGAGTAAAATTCCGACTGGTTCGTGTTATACACCTAACTTTGTAGTATTGCTTTCAGATTACCGTAAGTTTAGTAGGCCTTTCCGACTGCTTCCAGTTACAAGTCCTTAGTTATCTAGAAACAGTGGGTCGCAGCAGTAGATTTGTTACGCCTGTCATTGACTGGTCGTATTATGGTATGGCATCGTCCGTCCGTCCGTTCATCCATAAACTGTTCATTCAATGCATGTAGGATCATCAAACCTTGCATGCATGTACATCATGGAAAGGTGGTGTGTAGCGTTCCTTAACTAGGTCACAGCGACCTACTTTTCACGTATTACCGCACATTAAAGAATATCCTGGGCCATAGCTTCCTTATCAATTCACATAGGATCATCAAACCTTGCATGCAAGTACAATTTAGGATAGTGGTGTGTCGCGTTCCATAGGACACGGCGACCTACTTTTGATGGGAGTATCGTGTACCTTACAGATACTCTTGTTTAAACACTCTAGACCAAGTGCCAGTATAACCAAATACACCTTATTCCCACTGATTACATAATGAGATATCAAGGCGCTACTAAAACAGACACAGTACTTTCCTTTACGTTTACCATCCGGTTAAAGCAACAGGAATATTGATAGATAGAGATTATTATACGAGCTTGAGCGTCGTACTGATTTTACGAAACGAGTGTCAGGATTTTTGTATTGCCCGAACGAGAGCGAGGGTAATACATGGATCCTGATACGATTTTCATAAAATCACTACGACTCACACGCGAGTGTAATAATTTCTTTATTATCCATATTATTATTGTTGTTTTCTTTCTGAATAACAAGACCCAACTCAAAATGTGTCAGCCACAACTAGAAGGAGACGACGAAATGACGTCATATTTCAAATGCACAATCTGAGCTAGGACTGGAGAAGCAACGTCATGTTATAACGTCGCTTCCCAAAATTACGTCATTACACTTGTTATTACACGTGTGCTTCATATGATTATGATTAACTCGGTTATGTTGAACCATATAGTTAATAAACTCAGTTATAAACTAAATAGAGGATAAATATTTAGTGCATCTATCTATGAATCTATAAGTTTAATTCTGCTTTTTAAATTCATTGTCTGCAACGATAATTAAATGAACTGTCCTGAATTTCCGACAGTCTTTTTAAATATTAAAATTACATATTAAAGGGACATTCCTGAGTTTGCTGCAATTTTAAAGATGTTATCGACTAACAGAGACTTTTTAACGATTGTAATTACGTATCAAATAAATTTTTCTGCATAAAATATTATATATAACGTGTATATTAAACGTGTTTCTGATCGTTGTAATATTTGTACTAGGTTAAATTTCATTTTATTTCCTAAAATGTTATGTTTTCGTACGTACGAATTTATTTGAAGACAAAATCCAGTTTGGGCTTCTTAGAAATATTAAGACGACGAGAAACACATTGAATATACAGACACTGATCTTCTAAACAAGAACATATATTTAATATGTACGTTTAATCATAGAAATATTTTATTAGTCGGAAACATCTTACAATACAGCAAACTCCGGAATGTCCCTTTAAAAACATAATCGTGTTTAGAATATCAGTGTCTGTATATCCAACATGTTTGCTGCATATATATACTTCGTAACATATTTTCTTTTCATACGTACGGATTTATTGGAAGGTGAAATCCGACCTGGGCTACTACAAACATTAGGACAACAAACACCTTATTTATACAGACAGTTATATTCTAAACTGAAAAATATATGTTTAATATGTAATTTTGGTTATCGAAAAGGTTCTTCTAGTCGGAAATATCTTACAACGGAAGGAAACTCCGGACAGACCCTTCAGACAAAAATATAAAAGTAAATATCAACACATTAATATATGGCTTGCCCAACTTAATACTACAAAAAAATAAACATTTCATTGCTGAAAGAAAACGTTTTGACTGATAAAACTGTCCACCTTTTCTGGTTCTAATTGATATACAAATATTTATATTTTGACAGGTTTAAAATACAATAGTTTTACTTTTCTCAACACTAAATGCATATTTTGTATTTTTCTCAACATGTCCATGTTGACCAGTTACAACTTCATTTGCATAATGTAGGGAAAGATCTTTATATAGACTATGCCTGTTGACCAATCCCATCAGTTAATATATAAATAGAAATAAATATTGTTTATACCAAACAGAAACAGATGGAGGCACATCTTGCGTTGATACCAGAATGTGGTCGTGACAAAAGATATCAATTACTAAGCAGTGTTTTCTATTAGGTGTCAGTCTCTTTATTATCTATAGTAATTAAATCTAACAACGTTTACCAGAATTACGTTAATCCCATTATATAATAACAGCTAACTTTGCGTAACTCAGCAATAACAGAGCATTCGTCTGAAGCGTCGTGGGTCGCAGGATCGATCACCCTCGATCGACTCTGAAGTTATTCCCATCCCAACCAGTTCTCCGTGACGGATACATCAGTGGTCGTAGTATTTACTGATTTATGTATGGAAAAGTACAATTAATAGATATCTTTCTGCTTTATAGCTTGCTGTTTAATCACAGTGGGTTTACTCTGTATTTGTCCTTTTATTCTAGAATAACCACGTGTTAAAATAAAACGGAATGGTTATTAGATTAGACAAATAATAGGTATAGTTTAAATATGCCGAGGTATCATTGAAGAGACATTCCTGAGTTTGCTGCAATTTTAAAGATGTTATCGACTAACAGAGACATTTTAATGATTGTAATTACATATCAAATATATTATTATTTTTTGCATAAAATATTAGTGGCTGTATATTAAACGTGTTTCTGATCATTGTATTATTTGTACTAGGCTAAATTTCATTTTATTTCCTAAAATATATGTTTTTTCGTACGTATTTGAAGACAAAATCCAGTTTGGGCTTGTTACAAATATTAAGACGACCAGAAACACATTGAATATACAAACACTGATATTCTAAACAAGAAAATATATTTAATATGTAAGCTTAATCGTAGAAATATCTTATTAGTCGGAAACATCTTACAATGCAGCAAACTCAGAAATGTCCCTTTAAACATATGCGTTATTCGTTTTGTTTCACAGGTCAGAATATCAGGCCAGAATCATGTGATGGGTCCCAGTCAACCCAGGTGACAACGTGTGAGAACCAAGTGGGAGCTGGTGTAATATCAGGCCAGAATCATGTGATGGATCCCAGTCAACCCAGGTGACAACGTGTGAGAACCAAGTGGGAGCTGGTGTAATATCAGGCCAGAATCATGTGATGGATCCCAGTCAACCCAGGTGACAACGTGTGAGAACCAAGTGGGAGCTGGTGTAATATCAGGCCAGAATCATGTGATGGATCCCAGTCAACCCAGGTGACAACGTGTGAGAACCAAGTGGGAGCTGGTGTAATATCAGGCCAGAATCATGTGATGGATCCCAGTCAACCCAGGTGACAACGTGTGAGAACCAAGTGGGAGCTGGTGTAATATCAGGCCAGAATCATGTGATGGATCCCAGTCAACCCAGGTGACAACGTGTGAGAACCAAGTGGGAGCTGGTGTAATATCAGGCCAGAATCATGTGATGGATCCCAGTCAACCCAGGTGACAACGTGTGAGAACCAAGTGGGAGCTGGTGTAATATCAGGCCAGAATCATGTGATGGATCCCAGTCAACCCAGGTGACAACGTGTGAGAACCAAGTGGGAGCTGGTGTAATATCAGGCCAGAATCATGTGATGGATCCCAGTCAACCCAGGTGACAACGTGTGAGAACCAAGTGGGAGCTGGTGTAATATCAGGCCAGAATCATGTGATGGATCCCAGTCAACCCAGGTGACAACGTGTGAGAACCAAGTGGGAGCTGGTGTAATATCAGGCCAGAATCATGTGATGGATCCCAGTCAACCCAGGTGACAACGTGTGAGAACCAAGTGGGAGCTGGTGTAATATCAGGCCAGAATCATGTGATGGATCCCAGTCAACCCAGGTGACAACGTGTGAGAACCAAGTGGGAGCTGGTGTAATATCAGGCCAGAATCATGTGATGGATCCCAGTCAACCCAGGTGACAACGTGTGAGAACCAAGTGGAAGCTGGTGTAATATCAGGCCAGAATCATGTGATGGATCCCAGTCAACCCAGGTGACAACGTGTGAGAACCAAGTGGGAGCTGGTGTAATATCAGGCCAGAATCATGTGATGGATCCCAGTCAACACAGGTGACAACGTGTGAGAACCAAGTGGGAGCTGGTGTAATATCAGGCCAGAATCATGTGATGGATCCCAGTCAACACAGGTGACAACGTGTGAGAACCAAGTGGGAGCTGGTGTAATATCAGGCCAGAATCATGTGATGGATACCAGTCAACCCAGGTGACAACGTGTGAGAACCAAGTGGGAGCTGGTGTAATATCAGGCCAGAATCATGTGATGGATCCCAGTCAACCCAGGTGACAACGTGTGAGAACCAAGTGGGAGCTGGTGTAATATCAGGCCAGAATCATGTGATGGATCCCAGTCAACCCAGGTGACAACGTGTGAGAACCAAGTGGGAGCTGGTGTAATATCAGGCCAGAATCATGTTGTGGATCCCAGTCAACCCAGGTGACAACGTGTGAGAACCAAGTGGGAGCTGGTGTAATATCAGGCCAGAATCATGTGATGGATCCCAGTCAAACCAGGTGACAACGTGTGAGAACCAAGTGGGAGCTGGTGTAATATCAGGCCAGAATCATGTGATGGATCCCAGTCAACCCAGGTGACAACGTGTGAGAACCAAGTGGGAGCTGGTGTAATATCAGGCCAGAATCATGTGATGGATCCCAGTCAACCCAGGTGACAACGTGTGAGAACCAAGTGGGAGCTGGTGTAATATCAGGCCAGAATCATGTGATGGATCCCAGTCAACCCAGGTGACAACGTGTGAGAACCAAGTGGGAGCTGGTGTAATATCAGGCCAGAATCATGTGATGGATCCCAGTCAACCCAGGTGACAACGTGCGAGAACCAAGTGGGAGCTGGTGTAATATCAGGCCAGAATCATGTGATGGATCCCAGTCAACCCAGGTGACAACGTGCGAGAACCAAGTGGGAGCTGGTGTAATATCAGGCCAGAATCATGTGATGGATCCCAGTCAACCCAGGTGACAACGTGTGAGAACCAAGTGGGAGCTGGTGTAATATCAGGCCAGAATCATGTGATGGATCCCAGTCAACCCAGGTGACAACGTGTGAGAACCAAGTGGGAGCTGGTGTAATATCAGGCCAGAATCATGTGATGGATCCCAGTCAACCCAGGTGACAACGTGTGAGAACCAAGTGGGAGCTGGTGTAATATCAGGCCAGAATCATGTGATGGATCCCAGTCAACCCAGGTGACAACGTGTGAGAACCAAGTGGGAGCTGGTGTAATATCAGGCCAGAATCATGTGATGGATCCCAGTCAACCCAGGTGACAACGTGTGAGAACCAAGTGGGAGCTGGTGTAATATCAGGCCAGAATCATGTTGTGGATCCCAGTCAACCCAGGTGACAACGTGTGAGAACCAAGTGGGAGCTGGTGTAATATCAGGCCAGAATCATGTGATGGATCCCAGTCAACCCAGGTGACAACGTGTGAGAACCAAGTGGGAGCTGGTGTAATATCAGGCCAGAATCATGTTGTGGATCCCAGTCAACCCAGGTGACAACGTGTGAGAACCAAGTGGGAGCTGGTGTAATATCAGGCCAGAATCATGTGATGGATCCCAGTCAACCCAGGTGACAACGTGTGAGAACCAAGTGGGAGCTGGTGTAATATCAGGCCAGAATCATGTGATGGATCCCAGTCAACCCAGGTGACAACGTGTGAGAGCCAAGTGGGAGCTGGTGTAATATCAGGCCAGAATCATGTGATGGATCCCAGTCAACCCAGGTGACAACGTGTGAGAACCAAGTGGGAGCTGGTGTAATATCAGGCCAGAATCATGTGATGGATCCCAGTCAACCCAGGTGACAACGTGTGAGAACCAAGTGGGAGCTGGTGTAATATCAGGCCAGAATCATGTGATGGATCCCAGTCAACCCAGGTGACAACGTGTGAGAACCAAGTGGGAGCTGGTGTAATATCAGGCCAGAATCATGTGATGGATCCCAGTCAACCCAGGTGACAACGTGTGAGAACCAAGTGGGAGCTGGTGTAATATCAGGCCAGAATCATGTTGTGGATCCCAGTCAACCCAGGTGACAACGTGTGAGAACCAAGTGGGAGCTGGTGTAATATCAGGCCAGAATCATGTGATGGATCCCAGTCAACCCAGGTGACAACGTGTGAGAACCAAGTGGGAGCTGGTGTAATATCAGGCCAGAATCATGTGATGGATCCCAGTCAACCCAGGTGACAACGTGTGAGAACCAAGTGGGAGCTGGTGTAATAGCAGGCCAGAATCATGTGATGGATCCCAGTCAACCCAGGTGACAACGTGTGAGAACCAAGTGGGAGCTGGTGTAATATCAGGCCAGAATCATGTGATGGATCCCAGTCAACCCAGGTGACAACGTGTGAGAACCAAGTGGGAGCTGGTGTAATATCAGGCCAGAATCATGTGATGGATCCCAGTCAACCCAGGTGACAACGTGTGAGAACCAAGTGGGAGCTGGTGTAATATCAGGCCAGAATCATGTGATGGATCCCAGTCAACCCAGGTGACAACGTGTGAGAACCAAGTGGGAGCTGGTGTAATATCAGGCCAGAATCATGTGATGGATCCCAGTCAACCCAGGTGACAACGTGTGAGAACCAAGTGGGAGCTGGTGTAATATCAGGCCAGAATCATGTGATGGATCCCAGTCAAGCCAGGTGACAATGTGTGAGAACCAAGTGGGAGCTGGTGTAATAGCAGCGATTAGAATGATGGGAGTCCTCCTCCTGTTCTCCTTCGTGCTCATCCTTGTTCTCGTGTTCCGTCTCACGAGACGACTAACTGATCCGCAAGCTGAATATATCCCTTCTTCCAAGACACTGCCAACAAAGGTCACCAACAGCAATAGCTAGACCGTGACACTGCCCCAAAAAGGTCACTCACAGCTACAGTTACAGCCTTGAACAACCTACCTCCAATTTTGCAACAAACTGATTTTGTTTTTATTTAGAACACAATACAGTCTCATGCAGTTGTTTTAGAAAGTAATGTTCATAATCAGAAAGTAATAGTAATATGACTGTCCATGAAATAATAAAACTGCATCTACGACCTTTATAATAATAAAGAAATTCGTTTCAACTTAAAACTATGGTTTTTGGAAATATAAGATGTTTTGGATGGCTATGCAAATTATGACAAAACATATTGTGTCCAATGAATATTCTCTACCGACGTAGTTAAAAATAAATAAATTATTATACATTTCTATTTTATTAGTATACCAGGCATGTAGTTGTTAGCTACTTACAGGAATTCGGCATTTTTAGGTACGCATCTCATTAAAAAAAAACCCCCCAAAAAACAAAAACAAAACAAAAACAAAAATCAAATTTGAAAACAAATATTAATAAATTTTGTTCAGCATAATTCGATTTTTCTTTTGTTGTTGTGTCATAATATTTGTGTCTTATTTCTCTTCATCTAAACTAAGATGTTTGCTTTTTTATAACTGGCTGGTACCGGTTTGAAGACATTAATATTCACTTTGGGCACCAGAACTAAGCTATTTTACTGCGTGGTGCCATATATGGCAAGTGAATAAAACCAACAAAAACAAATACAGACTGAAACTGAAGATGCTATTTCAAAGCTGCATTGTAGAATTGAACCCCTTTGTGTACCCATTTAATGATTTGTTTTTCGTTACAACCATTGCTCCACGACTGGGACAATAAAGGCTGTTGTATGCGCCATCCTGTCTTGTGAAAAGTGCATATAAAAGATCCCTTGCTGCTACTGGAAAACAAAATGTAGCGGGTTTCCTTTAAGATTATGACAGAATTATCAAATGTTTGACACCCGGTAAGAGATGATTCATAAATAAACGTGTTCTTATGGTGTCGTTAAACAAACTAAACTTTAAGTTCCTGCCAAACTTATGTAAAATGTAAGCATTATACCTTCAAGTATAATATTCCTATAAAAATTACAACTAAATATACTAGAAAATGATAACCAACGGAATTGCACGCCTTCAGTTAAATGAACACTCCATAACGTTACGCCAGGTGGATATTGCCGACATCTATCCGACTCTTGTCTCTGATGGCCTTATCCAGGCAATTTGTCCAAGTGCACAGCTGGTGACCTTATAACCTAGACATTTCAGAATTATTTATATACACATTATACATGAGATGAATTAATTTGTAGTTATTTATTAGAAATAAATGTAAATATAGCAAAATATAGCAACTTTTTCATTTTCAGCATTCGATGTTTTTAGCCTTTCAGTTGGCTACTCACGTGCCTGATATATCATATGTACCTGCTAATTTACTATAATACCACACTAAATGTTAGTGCTATATTTACATGAAATTAGTTATGCATTTTCTTATATCATGTACATTTCTTTTGATATCCACATATTTTCTAACATGTACATTTAACAATATTACAACATAACCTTCAGTTACAAATGACACTGTATTTGAAAGATACAACACTAAGTTGTCCTGTTTAAATAATATGGTCAGATTAAAATAGTGCTCAATTGGTAATTAATTTAAAAAAACGTTTAGTTTTTTTAACATAATATTTTCCAATCTACTTCAGTAAAACACATTTATAAATTTAGATACCCAAACCCTACAATGTCTTCTAAAAATATATTGATCCAATTATACTTTAATATGAAGATATGTCTTTAGAAGATGTATTTGTTTCTATTGCAATTTATTAAATAAATGTAGATTTAAACAAATCTGCAAAATACTTTTAATTGTTATCATTCAGTAGATATATTTTTCACCATTAACAAACATAGTATTAAATGGAAAATATTAACAAAGTCTACACTGTTAAAATCTTTTGACTAATACATATAGTTTAAAGTGGAATAACTAATTACAAATTTCCCAAACTGATGTTATATTATTCCAGAGAAACATTTTTAACATTCTTTAACATACGTCTACTCTGAGTAGTTCATACAGTAGCAAGTTCTAATAGTTATATTTGTTGTATTTACATATTTTAGAAGAGCATTGTATGAAATAATAAATGAAGCTAAGTGATTTTTCTTTTTGTTGTTGTCCATTAAAGGGACATTCCTGAGTTTGCTGCATTGTAAGATGTTTCCGACGTATAAAATATTTCTACGATTAAACTTACATATTAAATATATTTTCTTGTTTAGAATATCAGTGTCTGTACATTCAATGTATTTCTGGTCGTCTTAATATTTGTAAGAAGGCCAAACTGGATTTTGTCTTCAAATAATTTCGTACGTACGAAAAAATATAGTTTAGGAAATAAAATGAAATTTAACGTAGTACAAATATTAGAATGATCAGAAACACGTTTAATATACAGCCACTAATATTTTATGCAGAAAAATATATTTAATATGTAATTACAATCGTTAAAAAGTCTCTGTTAGTTGATAACATCTTACAAATTGCAGCAAACTCAGGACTGTCCCTTTAAACATGCATAGTTAGATGGCAAGTATAGTCTTTCACAAGCCTATGACATGCAGATTAACAATTCGATTGTGAATTTGTCCAAAAGCTGTTATATTACATGTGAGTAAAACACACAAGGGGTTTGGCAACACGGATTTGTTTTGTTTTGTTTGTTTTGGAGGCCAAATTAATGATTATGAATTTGGCTGCATATGTACACCAAAACCCAAGATGCTTAAAGTATAAACACTTGAGATAAAAGGTCTTCAAGGCGAATTTTAATGGATACATTATTAGCTTGACATTCGCGTTCTCCTCATGACTGTAATAATATATATATATATATATATATATATATATATATATATATATATATATATATATATTATATATTACCCCTGACTCCTGGACATGCCTAATAAAGGAAGAGTTGTGTAACATAAGATTTTGTATACCAACAGCATGATCTAGATGTAACTTAACGTTAATTATAAAAATAGTATACCTGTCCCAAAATATACAAAATGTTACGAAGTGACTTCAGTCTGTTTGCCATAAGAAACATGAAAGACATGCGGTGAGAAGTGTACGGCGTACTATACACCAGTCAAGCTTTCTGCTAGAAAATAATATGATGGTACATAAAAACCCAGACCATAAATGCCCCCATTAGGTGGTTATAGGTATAAAATGTCTTGAAATTGGACACTACAGTTCAAGTTTTTGAACAAATTTTAAACAACAGTTCTCTCATTATCATGTCTAAAATTATTAAAATATATCAATTAATTACCAAGATTTTAGGGTACGTAATTTTACCCTCCATACCCTCCATACCCTCCATACATGGCAGACACCCTTCTAGTATTTATAAAACTGTACTGTGCTGTGAAGCAGACAGGAATTATATGGTAACGTATATTTTTGTCAGGTTGCGATGTCATTTGGAAATGTATCTGTTAAGAGTCCGGTTTCGAAGCCATTTCTTTCATGAAATGACTAAAACGTTTAGGAAGTAACCGGTAGGACCATGCACATGGTAGTTCAGATTAGTGTTTATTTATTTATTTATTTTTCTTTACAAATTATTTAAAGTATTTGATAAAATAGCGATAATATTGTGAACACATCATGAACAGTTGAGCAATTAGTGGATGGTTGGTTCTGTAAAAGAGATGCAACAACATTTTCGCGCTGCCGGGATGGTTCTGTAAAATAGATGAAACAACATGAACTTTTGGCGTTACCGGGTTTGTTCAGTAAAAAAGATGAAACAACATTTTCGCGCTGCCGGGATGGTTTTGTAAAAGATATGAAACAACATGAACCTTTGGCGTTGCCAGGTTGTGGTTCTGTAAAAGAGATGAAACAACATGAACTTTTGGCGTTGCCGGGTTTATTCTGTAAAAAAGATGAAACAACATTTTGGCGTTGCCGGGTTTGTTCTGTAAAAGAAATGAAACAACATGAACTTTCGGCGCTGCGTTAACTTCGTTTGTTCTTAAAACATGGCGACTCATACGCAAATTGGTATAGGTTTCATTATTAGAGTATCATACGAATATGTTAAAAATATTTAGACATCCTTGTTGTCCTTGTCTATGGGTATACTAATAGCATGGCATAAATCATACATATGTAATTATATACAGTAGAAATATTCTTCTTGACAATCCTTACAATACCTATCTCAAACATAATAACACTACTCATGATTGCTAAAATAAAAACGATGTGCAGCATTTTGTACACAACTAATTATAAAATAACAGTAATGCAAGTAATTAGGATTCTATGGCGATTACATCATGAAAAATACTCTGGAAAGAGTAGTGACATTTCTTTAGCAATTTACACGTTTTTAACCAAAACGCTAACTTCCAGCATATTATAACAACAATATTACTGCATTGCAACAGAGTATATAATAAATATGTCCTTGTTATGCCTTATTATAGTAGTGCAGTAAAGTTACTGCATATCGAAGTCGCATTGATAGGAGTACAACAGGCACAACGGAAGCAAATAAACATTGCTGGGAGGGTGGGGACTGACTGAGATCGAGGGCGTAAAGCAAAGTTTCTAGGGGGTTCAGGCGTATGCTTCCCCGTAAACTTTTGAAAAACTAAATGTCCTCAAATGCATTTTCCAGCATTCTACAAGTAAAATTGATCTCTGCCTTAAGATTTACTACCAATAATATTTTGGATTCAGAATTATTGGGGGCTAGAGCCCTCCCCCCCCCCCCCCTCCAGGCCCCTGCTCCGTCGTGTCTGTACAACACGCAAACATTACTAAATGCAATTATAGAAACGATTAAAACTGATTTGTAAGTATATGGGTTTGCTAATAAACGAGTGCAGCCATTTTAAACTGACTTGGTGGGGAGCTAACTCCGTTATGCCCATGGAAAACAATATTATCCCACTGGACGAAGGGAGACAATCCCACATACTTTGCTGAATTAAGTATTATTGCAACCAGTAAAATAATAATAAGTTTCAGCTTTGACAGAATAAACACAATATGGCATAGTAGATAATTATATATGGATATTTTTTATACGGCTATTTAAAATAGCAATTATCATCATAGTTGTCCAGTGTTTAGTGTGCCAACGTGCTCCAAAAATATAATAATATCTATATTGAACAATAAAGGATACATTTTAATAGTTAATAAATGGATCAAAATGTGCCAGGACAGTTAATGTTTTTACAGACCTAAATTTTGGAACATTCAAATTATCTGTTAAAGAAATGAGACGACATGATATTTGTTCTTACAACTGACGCCATATAACCGTAAATAAAATGTGTTGAGTGCGTTGTTAAAATAAAACATTTTCTTTCCTTTGTTCTTACAAACTGGCGACTCCGTGGTACACAAGGGGTGCAAGGGGTGGGACGTATCCCAGTGGTAAAGCGCTCGCTTGATGCGCGGTCGGTTTAGGATCTATCCCCGGCGGTGGCCCCACTGGGCTATTTCTCGTTCCAGCCAGTGCTCCACAACTGGTAAAACAAAGGCCGTGGTATGTACTATCATGTCTGTGGGATGGTGCATGTAAAATCCCTTGCTGCTAATCGAAAAGAATAGCCCATGAAGTGGCGACGGCGGGTTTCCTCTCTATATATCTGTGTGGTCCTTAACCATATGTCTGACGCCATATAACCGTAAATAAAATGTGTTGAGTGCGTCGTTAAATAAAACATTTCCTTTCTTCCTGTGGTACACAAATTGAATTTTGTGCTGGTGTGTCGTTAAACATTCATTCATTCACAAATTGCAAAACACGGGTACCGGCCCCAAGATCAGCCAGATAACGTTTTACGAACGTTCGCGAACTGTTGAGGAGAAATGATACTATTCGGTCAAAATTTAAAAGTCATTATACCTTCTTGAAATTTCCACATATAAAGATAACCGTATGTTACTGAAATGTTTTTAAAAAAAAATCATAGGTCACCGGACAAACTTTTGATCCACGGGCCATGAAGTGAATAGGTTTATGAATCACTATGACGTTTCCTTTTTACCCCGAGTGTAGTCGAATTATCCATTAACCATATTTAATTTAAAACCTTCTGTAATGCAACACAGAAAACATTAGTTTTGTTGCTTAAAATGACACCCAGTAGACACACAACTACATATCTTTACTACTAATACGGAGTTTTAATACATTTGAACTAAACAAAAAAGTGATTTTTTTTTCAAACATTCATTGACTATAGGATCTAAAAGTCATTACACATTAATAATGTTTGCACACATAGTATAGTAATGCTGGGCGAGTAAATCAATATGAGATGAAAAAAATGTACTGTCACCGATGAAATCTTTTCACAGTTATAGCTTGAAATACCCTATACATAGATAAATATTTATTAAAATGCCGCCATAAATCAGTTCAGCACTTTACCCTCCCTCCCCTGAAAAAAAGAAACTTCATTGGAGTGATCAATGATGTTTTCAAAAACACAAACAGTATAAATAACTTTATTTTTCATCACAAATTCCACAGTGGATGTGGGTGGGACTGGGGTCGGGGTGGTTGATTTTTTTGGTGGGTTTAGAGGTCATTATTCCCACATATCTGTATGTACTGAAACGGATGTCATATAATGACCTGCCTGTCAAATGTTATGAACTGGTCAAACAAAATACACTAAGATATGTGATATTGTATTGAATACGAAGCCAAAATGACAGTCCTGTAATAATCACGGTGATAGAGATCCATTTTAGGACTAACATGGAAGCACATCGATTATCTACGGTGGCTGGGAAAGGACATCACATCAAATTATTTTTCTCGATCGATCGATTTAATATCTCGATCGATCGAATTACTATCTCGATCGATCGACTTACTATCTCGATCGATCAACTGACTATCTCGATCGATCGACTTAATATCTCGATCGATTGACTTACTATCTCGATCGATCGACTTTCGAACTGGGATACCGTTATAGGTTATACTATACCATATAAAATCCCATAAGCAACAACGTTAACGTTTGTGGTTAAAAACACTATATGCATTATATCAACAAAACTATAACATTCATCCATCAAATAAATACAGGCCACCACATTTTTCCTTTCTCAAATTGGAGAAGAACTAATCCACATTCCCTTTGCCCTACCAATTTGGTCGGGATGAGGTGAGCAGGTATGTATACACTGTACTAAAGGCCACCCACTGTTCACAACTCTCAAGTACACCCACTGTTGTAATAGCTAAGGCAACTACGTCTGTATCTGCAGCAGATATCATGATCCATATGTAGCTTTACTGATATGCATCGAATATGGAGGGGCATGTTGAAGCCCAAAATGTCCCAAACGGGACATCTTGGGCAGTGCTCGGCCCAAGATGTCCTTGGGACATCTACTTGGGCCAAGAGATGCCATATACTTTTGTTACATTTGCTTCAAGCGTTCAAATAGTTTTTTGTTTAACAACACATCTAGAGCACATTAATGAATTAATAATCGGCTATTGGATTTCAAACAATTGGCAATTCTGACATGTAGTCTTGAGGGAAACCTGTCACATTTTGCCATTAGCAGCAAAGGGTCTTTTATATGCACTTTTCCAAAGAAAGGACGGCACATACAAACTATTTTGATATACCAGACGTGAGGCTCTGGTTACACCATTTAAAGGCATGTGGACATTTTGAAGCTGTGCCTGCCCAAATGAGTGGGATTTTCGCTCGGTTGCAATCCGTTCGTTTGAAATGGACTACAATGAAGGGTCGATTATCTGGGTGAAGCTACTGAGTTTTCCTATTCCAACCAGTGATTCATGAATGGCATATCTTAGGAAATAGTATGGAATATGCTGTGTAAATATGTATATACTTTGTTTGTACATGTATGTGTCTGCGTGTATCTACTATGTATATGCATGTATGTATGGATGAATGGATGTAGGCAGGTAGGTGGGTGGTTGGTACCTAGTTACGTATGTATGTATGGATGGATCGATGGATGGTTTAAAGTTTGTTTTGTTTAACGACACCAAAAGAACATATTAACTGATTTATTAATCATCGGCTAGAGTTTTAGAGAGGAAACCCGCTACATTTTTCCCACATTAGTAGCAAGGGATCTTTTGTATGCACTATCCCATAGACTGGATAGCACGTACCACTGTCTTTGATATACAACTCGTGACGCACTGGCTGGAACGATAAATAGTACAATGGGTCCACCGACGGGGATCGATCCTAGACAGACCGCGTATCAGGCGAGCTATTTACCACTGGGCTACGTCCTGTCTCGGATGGATGGATGTATGTTTGTGTGTTCGTGCGTGGCTGTATGTGTATCTGTTATGTAAATGTGTTTGTGTGTTCGTGCGTGGCTGTATGTGTATCTGTTATGTAAATGTGTTTGTGTGTTCGTGCGTGGCTGTATGTGTATCTGTTATGTAAATGTGTTTGCGTGTGAATATTTAGCTATGTCCCAGTTATGGCGATACATTAATGTTGACTTTCATTTATATTTATAAGTCGTACTTGTCTAGCATCCCACATGACGATATCCCGGTTTTTCTTTCACAAAAATATGTTTTTATCACTGGTATATGTGTGTGCTATCTCCCTTCTCTGTCTGTCTGTCTGTCTGTCTCTGTGTCTGTCTGTCTGTCTGTCTGTTTGTCTCTCTCTCTCTCTCTCTCTCTCTCTCTCTCTCTCTCTCTCTCTCTCTCTCTCTCTCTCTCTCTCTCTCTCTCTCTCTCTCTCTCTCTCTCTCTCTCTCTCTCTCTTTAATTCCAGTCAGCTATTACTTGTTATTCAAATGAATGAATGGTGCCGTGTCTTTTCAAAAGGAATATCCTTATATTAAAATCAACTAGTACATGACTTTTTTTTCCAGAACGCTGGATAGCTTTCAATGTAAAGTTGCTCTATTAAACATTTTTTGTTTTATGATTATGAATGCATACGTCAGTTCTGTATAGATATTAACGCACTGGCGCAGGGGGTAATTAAATCCTTTCTGGCCTCACAAATTGTCCCATGCCGTGGCACCGAATCGCCCGCAAATTGCAGACTAACCACGATGCTATCCAGACATCAATGTATGTATGTATGTATGTGTGTATGTGTGTGTGTGTATTTTTTTGGGTAAAAATACAAAATGTGCCAATAGTATACTGATGGAAAGAAATAAAGGATCACACAGATAGCAACTAGAAATAATGACTGCATTAAAATCAATTCATACTGTCAGAAGTTGACTGGGAACATATAGGCAGCACATTCAACACTACAGACATTCAATCCCACAGTATAACTTGGTATGAAATACAGACATTACTACGCTAGTTGTGAATTAAATTTTGTCTACAATTTGATGTGTTCCCTTATTTCTTTCCATCAGTATATTTGTTATGTACTGTCTGCGTTTAAGTCTTAGCTCAATAACCGTTCACACACCCCTTTTTAAATGTCTGTCTTCGCCACAGGCGTGCTGGTAATCTGATATAACTACTTTGTATAAACCAGGATGTTGCCCGACAGACTAGGTTGCTGTGACAAAGCGATTCGGCATACAGTTCCCATCTAAAAAAAATTTGTCCACGTACATTTCTGTATTCCATGCATTGGATGGTTTTCATTTATATAGTCATTGAATCATGAAAACAATCTTAAAATTCAATATGGCCGTCATTTTAATACATTTGTCTTATATCTCACCCCATGGTTAATGGAGAAGCACAATTTTGTTGTCTAGATGCATATTTCGGTGGTCAATGAATCTAATTCTTTAGATTTATAGTCATCCAATTATGGCAAACATCTTAAACTTCAAAATGGCAGCCATATGGAAATTCAAAATGGCCACCAAGGTAATCTCCTAGTCTACATATAAATACAACTTTTGTGTTCATTAGTACATTTTTGGGTCAAATAATTATAATATTGCAATACTAATGACAAACTAATGAAATAAAGGAACATACCAACTGTAAATTGTAATGCATAATTGCATATTAGTCATCTACTTTATCTGTAATAGTATGCACATTGCAGCAGTCCTCGTCAGTTTCACGTTTGCAACGCTCTGTACATTGAAGGTTATGTCGCTTACACTAAATTACAGTACATTTATCTGAACACTTACGGACACAACAATTTCATCTGATCAGTTCTACCACAGATGCTGGTGCAGCTTGGACCTCCAACAGCAGTCACAAATATACCAACCCCTTGACTCAACCACGTTTTCATGGATCACGAATGTCCAGATGTAGCATTGCATCTTGAGCTCAGAAATGTGCATGGTGATGTGCTCTTTGGGTATGCCCAGAGGTAGGTGGCAGTGTTTCCACACTTTGGTTTGGTGATGGTTTCTTGAACTTTTCATCTTAGAGTAGCTGTATCAGTTGTAGAAATGACCCTTGTTCTTGGTTCCAAGCAGTAAAATCTTCACATTGTTCACTGACCTCTTTGCATGGTTCATCACCGATTCTAGCCTGACTTTGGTGTTATTTATATATGGAGCTTTCGTGAATACATTGAATTCTCTTTATTGTTGTCCACCATCACCAACTGTCCTGTTGTGTCATATTCAGTTACAGCATGGACATCTGGTAATCCGAGTCTATCTCTGGATACAGTTCATTATACAATGTTTGCAGGTTGATCTGGTTGTGATTTACATATAATTATTTGTGTATCATAATGGTGATAAAAACCCAACAGTCTGTGTCTTTGATGCAGAAATCCACCTCATTGCCTGGCCCGATTATTGAGTATGAAGAATCATGTGTCATTGTCACATCATGGCCTGCAATAGATTTTAATATCGTAGCGCTCAGATAGCTTCGAAAATCTGTAGCCTAGTTAGTGAAAATATCTCACGTCATCTTTCTAAAATATTATTGTGTTAAAAAATAAATCTTCCACCCATATAACCATCTAATAGTGAATCAAAGCATGCAGGAAATGCTTCTGTTCACTGACAAGATATATGGCAGATTTGGAGTGAATTTCTGCACAAGACACAGACTTAGTTTTTATCCTGAGAAGATCGCACACACTGATCCCACTAATTATCGGTACAGACGTAAGTCGCAACCAGATCAACATGCAACTAACTGATGATGAACTGGGTTCAGAAAGAAAATCAACATGTAGTAAATGGATGTGACACAACAGGACAGATTGATGGTATATGCAAACACATGTTATTGAAGTATTCGGGAAAGCTCCATGGCTATATCTGAAGCTCTTAGCCGTGTTGGAATTACTGATGAATCATACAAAGAGGTCAGTACTCCATGGTACTAAGCTCAAGGGCCATTTGTATAATTAATGCAGCTATTCTAAAAAAATAGAAGTTCAAACACCATCACCAAAGTGTGGAAACACTACCAAATATCTAATAACAGCATACCCAAAGAGCATATCACCAAGAAAATATCCTAGCTTAGGATTTCATGCTACATCTAGTGATCTAGACCCATAGTTGGATCAAGGAGGATATATTTGTAAATGTGGTTGAAGGTGCAAGCTGCACCAGAGGCTGTGATAGAACTGATCAGATGCAACTGTGGTATCAGTAAGTGTTCAGGTAGATGAACCTGTAATGAATACAACCTGCAATGTACAGAACTCTACAAGTGGTGATGGTTGCTGCAATACACATACCATTACAGACGAATGGAAAATAATTAATTTTAGTCGATTTTCAGATGCATGTAAGAAGGATATTTCTTTATAAATTATTAAAAAGTGGCTAATTTAAACAACATTCAATTAGCCAGATACTAAATGGGTGAGCCCTGCTAATGTGTCATTGTGAATTACAGTTTACAATTGATCTGTTCCTTTATTTCATTAGTTTAAAATCTAGAACATGAAAGTCATTAGTAATGCAATATTTTAATTATTTCACATAAAATGTATGTGGACTAGAAGGAAAAGAACTTGCCAAATGATAAAATTGGTGGCCATTTTTAAATCTCTATTTGGCTGCAATTTTGAATTTTAACGTAGCTCCATGACTGGAGTATGGTTATAAAAATGTCACCCTTTAATTCATTGATCCTAAAAATGTACAGACATAAATAATTGTGCTTCTGGCTTAACCGGAAGTTACGATATATGAAAAATACATTAAAATGGTGGCCATTTTGAATTTCAAGATGGCTGCCACGATTAGATGACTATAAAAATGTCTACATAATTCATGGCTACATAAATGTACATATAGACAAAAAATATTGTTTCTATGTTAACCGGGAGTTGAGATATATGGAAAAATATATTAAAATGGTGGCCATTTTGAATTTCAAGATGGATGCTTAGGTCAGACAACAATTTTTGTTTTCACAACTTCATTCACTGAGCTCATAAATGTAAACAGATACCTAAATTGTTGTGGGTCAACTGTGAGTAAATAAATATATATATAAGAATATTTAATTGGCGGCCATTTTGAATTTCAAGATGGCTGTCATGCCAAAATGACTAAATAAAATGTTATCAGCGAGTTCATTGCCCTCAAAAATATAAATAGACACAAGAATTGTGTTTCTATGTTAACTGGGAGTCAAAATATATGTAAAATATCCCCAAATTATGGCCAAGCGAGACCTAACTGAAGGAAAGAAGATCTGTTTTCTTTAACGACGCACGCAACACATTCTAATGGGAGTTATATGGCGTCGCAAATGATGAAAGAGAAAACTCACCGCCATCACGCCATGAGCTATTCTTTTCGATTAGCAGCAAGGGACCTTTCATACAGACAACATCCTACATATAGGATAGTTCATACCACGGCCTTTGTCACACCAGTTGTGGAGCACTGGCTGGAAAGAAATAGCCCAATGGGCCCAGCGACATAAAAAGTATGTCACCTCATAATAGTTTTAATCTACCTGCAACAAAATAAGGTGTCACATGGTATTTATGATTTAAAGAGTATTTTTGTTAGTAACCTTCATTTTAGCTGAAAATCGCAGTCCATTTAAGAAAAAATATTTTACCCTGTACCGGTTTCAACCTCAAGTGTACACCGCATATCAGATGTAGACATGGGGGGGGGGGGGGGGGGGGGGATTGATTGAGTAGACCCCCCGCCCCCACCCCCCTGCTCCGCCGTGCTTAATACTACATAAAAGTATATTAACTTAGTGGGAATAGATAATAGTACAAATAATCTGTGTCGCATGTTACTACCAATTAGACCTGCTTTTTTATAACAAGACAATGTCTTTGTCTCTGTGTTAAATGTTTGTGGCGGTTTTTTTTGGTCACAAATATAGGAATCTACACAATAGAAACAAACAAACAAACAAACAAACAAGCACAAAATAAAACAAAACAAACAGATAACAATACAACCGCAATCTAGTGTAAAAGAATTTTTGATTCAATGAAACAGTAAACATTTCATATCATCAAATTCAGTTACATTTTTGTTTTTACTCTAAAGATGTATACTAAATATACATACATGTGTGTGTGTGTGTGTGTGTGTGTGTGTGTGTGTGTGTGTGTGTGTGTGTGTGTGCTCGTGCGTTTGTGTATAATAGGTATACACCAATGAAGCGTGAATAATATGTAATTTATAACTTCCCTTAAAGATATTATGCCAATTATAATAAAAATTATATTTGGCTTGATTGGTTTCTTTTTGAAGTGATATTAGCCAATTCGTTTACACCTTTGGCATATTATAACAGTACACAATTACATACTCTATTTTGTAAAGTGCTAAACGAAGTAATTAACGGGTTATTCGTTATATAAAATGTGCAAACCAATATATCTATCAACAATAAAGTTTAATATTGTGTGCCTTATTATTATTCAAAATTACAGACAACAACAAAATATACAGTTCTTGTCATCCACGTAAAATAGGGATACGTTCAGCGACAACGAACAGCACCAACGTTCAAGAACTATTTAACTGGTTCTCGATTCTGTTTGAATTCAAGCTCAATATAAAGTCTTTGATGTTTGTAATTAATGAAGAGGCCATGTAAGTTGAATAAACTGATTGTTGCTAGCAACCGGTCTCAGTGACGCAGTGGTTAAACCATAGGGCTACAGGCTGGTAGGTACAGGGTTCACAGCCCGGTACCGGCTCCAACCCAGAGCGAGTTCTTAAGGTCTCAATGGGTAGGTGTAAGACCACTACACCCTCTTCTCTCTCACCAACCACTAACAAACCAACTAACAACTAACCCACTGTCCTAGACAGACAACCCAGATATCTGAGATGTGTATCCAGGATAGCGTGCTTGAACCTTAATTATTTCTCGCTTCAGCCAGTGCACCACGACTGGTTCATCAAAGGTCGTGGTATGTGCTATTCTGTCTATGAAATGTTGCATATAAAAGATCTCTTGCTGCTAATTGAAAAAGAATGGCCTATGAAGTTTTGACAGCGGGTTTCTTAGATATCAATATTTGTGTGGGGGGTGGTGACGCCGTGCCAGGATGCGTTAGGGCGAAGGTGGTCTCGGCTGTTAGGTTTGCCTGGTAGGAGGCCTCCCCGCCCACACCCCCGGCGCGCCCTACCCATGGAAACTTTGGGTACTTTCATGGTATTGGAACGTCAGCAACCTGTCCCGAAACCCACCCGTTTGTGAAACTTTCTTCCAGGGCCTAATATATAAATTATATTAATTAAATTAATTAGAGCACCGGCCAAAGATGTCCCATTTGCTATCTGCTACAGATACAGACGTAGTTGCCGTAGCTATTGCATCAGTGGGTGCACTTGAGAGAAGCGAACAGTGGGTGGCTTTTAGTACAGTGTATACATACCTGCTCACATTATCCCGACCAAATTCATAGGGTAAAGGGAATGGGGATTAGTTCTTCTCCAATTTGGGAAAAGAACAAAATGACCTGTACATGTCGTGGCCTGTATTTATGTGTTGGATGACTACCTAGATGAATGTTATAGTTTAGTTGATATATTGCACATTGTGTTTTTAACCACAAACGTTAACGTTGTTGCCTATTGGATTTTATATGGTATAGTATAACCTATAACTATATTCCAGTCGCCTATCTTGATGGAAAGCCTGGAGTTCGAAAGTCGATCGATCGAGATAGTAAGTCGATCGATCGAGATAGTATGTCGATCGATCGAGATATTAAATCAATCGATCGAGATAGTAAGTTGATCAATCGAGATAGTAAGTCGATCGATCGAGATATTAAATCGATCGATTGAGAAAAATAATTTGATGTGATGTCCTTTCCCAGCCACCGTAATTATCACAGCATCCTTTAATCATACAAATTTGTTTATAGAATTTTATTTAATTTCACAGAAAATCATCTCTTTTTGCCAAAACTGTTTACCTTTCCCCCTACGTTGACACAAAGAAAAAATATATATACATGTACATGTATAGGGAATTTTTTTTTTTTGACAATGGCTATAGCCTATATAGACGGACGCTAATCTGAATCTGAATCGTAATAATGGACACCAGTGTTTTTTCTCTATAAGTGTGAGATATGTCTCAAATGCAACAGTATTTTTTAAATAATTTATAATTTGAAGCTTTGGATCAGTGCTAGACCTGTCCTTAGTGACGTCACGGCACTGTCGTTCTGCTAGTTAACGAGTCTACCGCTGCTCAGTATAGTAGTGCTGGATACGATATGTAGAAGGCCACAGTTATTCGCGAATTTTCAGCAAAGATTTATGCATACCAGCCCAAATGACCACCTATGGTTTAAAAATAAAGAAAGATACAAGTATTTTTAGTTTCAATGCAATAACAAAAAGGGTCATAATTATAAAGAGGACTTATTTTAAATATTTTTAGTTAAATGTTTGTGTTACTTTCATCATAATGTGTCCAAACTGCATGCTTTTGTGGTTATTTTTGACAATATTCACACCCATACAAACCACACCCAAAGCGGGAGTTGGCGGATATCACACATATTTATGGAAATTTTGCTCATCAAACCGTAAAAACCCCGCATTTGAATGAAGGTTTAGCTATTCAATTCTTCACAAAAACAGCTTATTTGAAATTTACCCCAAATTACCACACCCCACTTTTGTCACAAGGAAAACCCGATGTATGAATACCAAGCCTCATCACAGCTAAACCGTTTGCACTGCTGGTCACAAACCAATTGTCATTAAAAAAAATAACTCCTTGGCTATCACTAAGCTTAACAATTTACTTCCTATTCCAAATAATTAACCTTCAAAACCAACAAGCGAACTCTGCGTGTACACAAGGAAATTAACTGTATACTGCTACTATAATAGCATTTCCCTATAGATTGGTTCTCGATGTGTCCATTTGGTTTACCATAACCCAGTCTAGCGGACGTGTTTCTGCTCTCTCTGGCTGAACTCAGCTCAGTTAATTTTAGGTGTCAACTAGTAAGATGAAAAAGTTAATTCCCATTGGCCACATTAACGGTGAATTGTAATCCAAGGTTATTTACTTTGTGATATGTCACAATATGGTATGTATACAAAATATTTTAATTGTGTATCCTGTGTAACGATTTCCTAAATGACTTTAAAATGGTCTTATCATTTCAGTAATTAAAATGTGACCAGTATAATTCGCTGGAGACTACTGTATTTGTTTTTTGTTTAACGACACCACTAGAACACATTGATTTATTAATCATCGGCTATTGGATGTTACATATGGTCATTTTGACACAGTCATAGAGAGGAAACCCGCTAAATTTTTTCATTAATAGCAAGGGATCTTTGATATGCACCATCCCACAGACAGGATAACACATACCACGGCCTTTGATATACCAGTCGTAGTGCCCTGACTGGAACGAGAAATAACCTAATGGGCTCACCGACGGGGATCGATCCCGAACCGACCGCGCATCAAGCGAGCGCTTTACCACTGAGCTACGTCAAGCCCCTTCTTTCGTGAAATAACTGGTTTAAAAACCTGACTATGATATAATTACTCACACATGCAATCAAACACTCGCACACAGACACACAATACATAGAGACACACATGCAGATATAAAGAGAGAGTGGGAGAGAGAGAGAGAGAGAGAGAGAGAGAGAGAGAGAGAGAGAGAGAGAGAGAGAGAGAGAGAGAGAGAGAGAGAGAGAGAGAGAGAGAGAGAGAGAGAGAGACAGAGAGAGAGAGAGAGAGAGAGAGAGAGAGAGAGAGAGAGAGAGAGAGAGAGAGAGAGAGAGAGAGAGAAGAGAGAGAGAGAGAGAGAGAGAGAGAGAGAGAGAGAGAGAGAGAGAGAGAGAGAGAGAGAGAGAGCATATACAATGTATCCTCAAACAGAAACAAATACATTTTAGTACAGTTATAATAGGTAATAATTTATATGATCATACTTATATTTATAATAGCAATAATTGCTCACAATTAAATACAACATACAAAATATATCAGGTTTTTTTATAATATAAATTATGTATGTCATCACAGCTTGGTGTTCAAAGGGTTTTCCTCACAAAAACTTCATAACATGCTCGTAAAATGTTCGAAGTACAATCATAATTACTCACAATTAAATAGAACACACAAAATATATTATACAGCCTAATTATACTGATGGAAAGAAATAAAGGAACACGCGAGTAGTAACATCAAATGTTGACTACAACCAAAACCCTCGTCCACAAGTATCAGGAAATTGTTACTGACGGTCAACCCCACAGTGCTGACATGCAGTTCCACAATACACCTCTGTATTTTATACACACATTACTACTCCAGTAGTGAATTACATTTGGTCTCAAATACCACGTGTTCCCTTATTTCTTTCCATCAGTATATAATATAAATTCTGTATGTCATAACAGCTCGGTGTTTGAAATGTGTTGCTCACAACTTCGAATCATGCTCCTAAAAACTTCGAAACATAATAGTAATTGTTCACAAAAACTATTGGCTAGCGTATATTGATGTGTGTGTGTGTGTGTGTGTATGTCCCTCTATCTCTGTCTGTCTGTCTGTCTGTCTGTCTGTCTGTCTCTCTCTCTGTCTCTCTCTCTCTCTCTCTCTCTCTCTCTCTCTCTCTCTCTCTCTCTCTGTGTCTCTATCTCTGTCTGTCTATCTGTCTCTCTCTCTGTCTGTCTCTCTCTGTCTCTGTCTCTGTCTCTCTCTCTCTCTCTCTCTCTCTCTCTCTCTCTCTCTCTCTCTCTCTCTCTGTCTCTCTCTCTCTCTCTCTGTCTCTATCTCTCCCTGTGTCTATCTGTCTGCCTCTGTCTCTCTCTCTGTGTGTCTCTCTTTCTGCCTCTCTCTGTGTCTCTCTGTCTCTGTCTCTCTCTGTCTCTCTCTCTCTCTCTCTCTCTCTCTCTCTCTCTCTCTCTCTCTCTCTCTCTCTGTGGTGTTTCGGGTGTCGAATCCCCACCTCAAACAATTTTTGTTTTAATATATATTCTGGGAAAGCATGACCCACCCCCACCACCCCCCAGCCTGATAAAGTTTATGCACGCGCGCCTGAAATATACATTAGCAAGTAAAATGAAGTCTGAACTTATGCGAACATTAGAACGTCTAGAAGCACCCTGATGTTCTATACCACAGAATGTATTTAAAAGGCTCTATTAGTGAGAACTGTTAATGGCTCAGGGCAGTCTTTTTCTCACGGTACGAATTTCCAGGAAGTTGAATGATATAATATGAAAACAATAATCAACGCACAGAGGTGGCCACACGCATTATGTGCTTAAGCTCTTAAACGATAGTGCATAGCGCCGTGATAAATGAATAATTCACACATCAGCATACGAATTAAAAGTAGACCTATCATAAAAACTATTTCTTTACAAATGAAGTGTACGGCAACGTTCTTCTCATTGTACAAGGAACCATAATTTATTCCAGCGACCTGAAATTCTCAAAGTAACAGTGGCAGATTCGGAATGTATTTAGGGTGGTGTGGGTGTTTGAAAGTCTTAGACGAAATAGATATGGAGATAGATCAGGCACGGCGGAGCAGGCGGGGGGGGGGGGGGGGGGGGGGGGGGGGGGGCTAGAGGGTACTAGACCCTCTAATAATTCTGAATCAAAAGTATTATTGGATGATGATGATGATAACTAGTTTAACGTGCCCATATACCACTAGGGTTTCGAACATGCCCATCCCGAGTCCGACCTCCGATAAGATCGGTGGCCCGACTCGGGATGGAGGGGGATGGGTGGGGGGTGAAAATGGGCAGAATTTTAAAAATAGCAATTAGTAAAAAAGTTAATAGAATAAATAAAATAAAGAAAAAGGATACAAGCCAAAAATAAAAAGAATTGACTGCTCGGCCGAATATTTATATAATTTGGAGCATTTTAGAAGGACAGTCCAAAATTAAATAAGAGAAAGAAGAGAGGATCGGACTATTTAATAATATTTAAAAAAAAAAAAAAGTAATTTCGACATAAAATTTTGCACGCAGATCTAAAAGTTTAAAGTCCGATCGATATGTTCACGCGAGTGGCCTCGTTTGGGTGCACAGCTTAAAGGGACGAGATGGGTTGCATCCCGTCAAGAAAACCCCTAGATTGACAGTCGATAGACGTTTAAGGTGTAGTGCTGTGCTTAAATACAGATCTTGAGAAGCCGGATCAGTCTGAACGAGAGAGAGTATCAGACTAGGGTACAGTCCAGTCGTCATGGGTTGGTATAGTGGTGCGGACGGGCCCAACTCCGGAGGATACGAGATGGTATCACTATAAAGCAAGGTAAAGTCTAGAAAAAGAGTAGTAGGGGCCGACCCCGCTTCCTATTTCTTCTTAGAGTGGGGCGGTCAATCTTCCAGTGCTGCTAGGACAGGCTCGGACATGTAGAGACTAAACGCGAACAACCGTGGCGTTCTGCAGAATGGCCGTCATACGAGTCACAAAAAAAAACAAGTCCACAGTCAGACGGAGAAATGACGTGGAGGCAAGGAATCTCGCTAAAAAAGAATCCAACCTGGTAGTGCAGGCTGTCGAAACGAGAAGCGTTCCAGCGTTCAATCAGTTCCAATGGCCGCATACATCCCAGTAGAAAACTTCATTTTGCTGACAAAAACAACGAAATGAAGGACCCCCCCAAGTCGAGCACACGAAAGCACGTGCAGTGTGCACAAGCGAAACAAACACGTCTTACCGCGTGGAGCTCCAGACTGGGAATGAGTATTATTGGTAGTAAATCTTAAGGCAGACATGCATTTTACTTGTAGAATTCAGGAGATTGGATTTCGGGACATCTCTTTTTCAAAATTTTACGGGGGGCATACCCTTGAATTTACTAGAAACTTTGCGCCTCGATTTCAGTCAGCCCCCCCCCCCCCAATGTCTACTTGCTTCCACCCTGCCTATGGATGAATATAACTTTGCACTAACAGTCCACCCCAATGAGTTTTATTTATTTATTTATGTATATATTTATTTATTTACCGGTATCGTATTTATAAGCTAAATAATGTTTATGTTATGCATAGTTATACAAAATACATACGTTGCAAAACAACGGTGGCTGTGGTTTATATCTAATCATGGACAAATGAAGTGATATAAGTTACATTTATTACATTAACTATTATCCTGCATTAACCGATCTCTAATTGTATTCGCTTGCACTCAATATTTGCCAAAGTTATTCAATTCCTTATTGTTACCCGTAGTTAATTACTGTATAAAACGATACACTCTTGGCCGCTTATAATAATACATTTTTATATATTCACAATGCAAATCTTTTTATTGTGGACACTCTACTATAAAGTGATTTCCATCTTCTATAACATTAGCATTACACAGAGTACATATTCTCTCTGATCGTTCGATGTTTCGATACCTGCCAGATTCTACATTTAATTTATGAGCGCATATTCTAATCTTACATATTTCTTTTATATAACGCGTTTCCATTGGCAATCTTAAATATGTTTCTAATCTAAATTAATTTAATAAATGTTGATATAAAAGTCCTTCAGGCGTTGTCATTGTTTTGCTGTAACATAATTGCTTAAAAGTATCTAATATCCTTTCTTTGATTATAATGGAGATACTGTCGTCAACATACAATGAATTCCAAATATAGTTTAATCCAAGTGAATACAGTTTGTGTTTAATATTAATTAACCAATTATCGTTATAGTGTGCCATTTCTTCACATACACCCCTTAGAATACAATTTGTAGTGTTACGTAATTTTATCCAATATTTGAAAATTCTCAGTTTTCTTGTTATTTGAAGTGGAAACCGTCCCAGTTCGCTATAAACAAATTCGTTACACGTTCCTTTTCTTACACCCAATAATCTTTTACAAAATTTATATGTACTCTTTCAACATCATGACCCGAGTGAAAGCCCCAAACTTCAGCACCATGACTAAGGTTAGAGTTGATGTACGTATTAAAAACAGCAAGCATTGTTTCGATACTGGAGAAATTGTTCCTGCATACATTCAATATTAAAAATAATGCCTTGCGTCCTTGTTCTGCAAATCGTTTCTCTGTACGTGCAAATTTACCATTATAGAACAATAAAACGCCAAGATAAATAAATTCATTTACAACCTCTAGTTTACACCCATTAAAGTACCACTTCTCATTAACCCGTTTCTCAAAATCACAATTTTAGTTTTATTTATATTGACAGTTAAATCCCAGTTTTGGGTATAATTAAACAGAGCATTAATAGTGTTTTGTAACCCTTCTGGGTTTTTTTAGCTAACAGAACCATGTAATCAGCGTACATTATTAGTAATATGTTTAACATTTGTATATCGATATAAGAACAGTTGTCTGATATTACCTGCATCTCACAGTCATTGACATACATGGAAAATAATATTGGCAACAACACTTCTTGAAATAAACCATTGTTGTATATAAAGAAATCAGAAATTACATTATTATATTTTACACAACATTTAACATTTTGATTTAGCGACCTTATTATAGCAAGCATTTCCCACTTACGCCTTGTTTAATTAATTTATACCATAAATTTGGTCTATTTACAAAGTCAGATGCTTTTTGTAGTCAACAAAACAGCAATAAAGCCGTTTTCGTGCATTACACACTCTATTTATTAGGGTCATTTGGATGGTTATAATTTATAAATTACTACCGTCAGAGATAACGCTATCGCGAAGACACAAAATGGCTGCCTATTACCGGGCAGGCAAAGATATTGTTTTGTTTAGTTGAGTGCCAAGCCATGTTGGCATCAGGGGCAATGGGAAGGTAAATTATATACCAGGATTGCTGTGGATTTGTCACACATCAGAATGGGTGTCCCACACACTGATTTTAAACATTCAGTTCTTTAAACATACTATAAACCAAGTCTTATCATAGGCTATTGGACGTCAAACATACTCTTTTACGACAGGCAGCAAGGGATCTTTTATTTGCGCTTCCCACAGGGAGGATAGCACAAACCATGACCTTTGTTGAACCAGTTATGGATCACTGGTCGGTGCAAGTGATTTACACCTACCCATTGAACCTTGCAGAGCACTCACTCAGGGTTTGTAGTCGGTATCTGGATTAAAAATCCCATGCCTCGACTGGGATCCGAACCCAGTACCTACCAGCCTGTAGACCGATGGCCTAACCACGACGCCACCGAGGCTCGACAAGATGATTGGAATGGCGCAGTTGCGAACAAGCTTCATTCTGTTAAGTCAGCCTTGAGGGAGTGGCAGTCCTCCTATAGGTGACTCCTCCCCAAAGTTGTGTTGAAGTTTTTAAAAGACGCGGGATTTTATTCATAACTATAAATTTACTCATATTTTAATTTAACTATCGGAATTTTATAGTGATGTATTTAACTATGTTGGCCACCCGATAGCCAATGTTTTCTTTGTGCTGGGATGTCATTTAACATACATTCATTTATTCTATCATTCACAATGAATCCATTCTTTCATTCGTTCATTCATTTGTTCATTCATTCATTCATTCATTCATTCGTTTATCCATTCGTTCATTCGTTAATTAATTACTTACTTAATTAAATTACTTACTTACTTAATTAAATTACTTACTTAATTAATTACTGATTACTTACTTACTTACTTACTTACTTACTTACTTACTTACTTAATTGATTGATTGATTCAGGTACTTACGGTACCTTTATTTAGTACTCGATTGCCGATGTATTTATTCGTGCTGGGGTGTCGTTAAACATTAATTTATTCATGTAATGGGACATTCCTGAGTTTGCTGCGTATAAAATATTTCTACGATTAAACTGACATATTAAATATATTTTCTTGTTTCTGGTCGTCTTAATCTTTGTAAGAAGGCCAAACTGGATTTTGTCTTCAAATAATTTCGTACGTACGAAAAAATATAGTTGAGGAAATAAAATGAAATTTAACGTAGTACAAATATTAGAATGATCAGAAACACGTTTAATATACAGCCACGAATATTTTATGCAGAAAAATATATTTAATATGTAATTACAATCGTTAAAAAGTTTCTGTTAGTCGATAACATCTTAAAAATTGCAGCAAACTCAGAAATGGCCCTTTAATAGCCTTTTGCAACTTTCCTTTATTCAGGGACATATTTCCACGAAATATCAATTTAAAATAGGCGTGTTACACACATTATAATGCTGTTAATACATGTTAATGTCAGATTTCGAAGGTATATATATAAATTATATATATATATTATTCATGTATATTAGTTTTTAAAAACATCAACGCAGTTTAAACTTGGGCGTTGGTAGGCAATTTCGTTCACATGGTTGACTGATTCTTTGTCATCAACCATACTAAAGAAATTCTAGCTCGGCGAGTCAGCAAACCATGTCTGAGACGAAGCTATTTATACACTGGTATATAAACGATAAGACATGAAGATGTGGAGACACCGTTCCCTGAACACCCTCCGCCATGGAACCGTGGGCTGACGATGTCAGAACGCGGATCCATGGTGGACGTGCCTGAACCGTTTTGGATAGGGGCACGCGAAAATAGTTCCCACTCCTGAACATCAAGTGTGGCTGTTCAGAAAGGAAAGACAGCGTGTTTGAACCCTCGGAATGTAAACACCTTTATTACTAATCTGTAGGTGGAGTGAAACTGTACTACACTATTTGCTAATAAAGTGGGGCATTTAGGTGGTTTTTTTGTTGATGATTTTTGATGTTTGGTATGTATGTGTGTGTGTATATGTGTGTGTGTGTGCGTGTGTGTGTGCGTGTGTGTGTGGTGCATGTGTGTGTGTGTTTGTTAATTGCTGTACAAGGTATAGTATCTTTATTTAGCATGTTTTACTATACAAGCCATAAAGTAGGCCTATGCCTAAAAAGGAAGTAGAAAATTTCTTCCACTTATGTGGATTGATTTACACTTTTATTATTGAATACATAACATTCCAATAAATAATACCATTTTTTATTGTTATGTATCTCTTTGGTTGTTGTTATTTTAGAAATATGTTAGATATGTCGCTGTTTAAATTATTTTTTATATTTTACAAAATGGCGTTTTCGCGTGCTTTAAACTATTGTTTTGAAAGGGGCGTTTGCGCGCTTAAAAATGAAAATACCAGAAAATTCCGGAAAAATATTTTTATCAGGTTGGTCGCCCTGAACACGTTGATACGTACCAAACAAAGACAGGAATGTGTGTCAACGACACCTCAGCAGTTTGGAAGTAAGGAAGGAAGAAAATCTTTTATTTAACGACGCACTCAACACATGTTATTTACGGTTATATGGCGTCGGACATATGGTTAAGGACCACACATATATTGAGAGAAGAAACCCACTGTCGCCACTTCATGGCCTACTCTTTTCGAATAGCAGCAAGGGATCTTTTATATGCAACATCCCACAGACAGGGTAGTACATACCACGGCCTTTGTTACACTAGTTGTGGGGCACTGGCTGGAATGAGAAATAGCCCAATGGGTCCACTGACGAGGATCGATCCTAGACCGACCGCGCATCAAGCGAACGCTTTACCACTGGCCTACGTCCCGACCCCAGAAGTTTGGTGTCCGACATATACCATTCAGAGAACATTTTGTTTTCAAAATCTTGATTTACTAACGATATTTGTAGTTACTGAAACAAGCCTAGCGAATCGCGGCGCGATACTGAACAAAATGTTTTCTGACATTGCTGACATACCAAACATTAAACCGCATCAATGCGCACTAATTCGAATATGATGCGAGCCGTGACCACTGGCGTAGCCAAGATTTTAGATGGACGTGGGGGGGGGGGGGGGGGGGGGAGACCCACATTATGTATGTATGTATGATTTTAGATGGACGTGGGGGGGGGGGGACCCACATTATGTATGTATGTATGATTTTAGATGGACGTGGGGGGGGGGAGACCCACATTATGTATGTATGTATGATTTTAGATGGACGTGGGGGGGGGGAGACCCACATTATGTATGTATGTATGATTTTAGATGGACGTGGGGGGGGAGACCCACATTATGTATGTATGTATGATTTTAGATGGACGTGGGGGGGGGGAGACCCACATTATGTATGTATGTATGATTTTAGATGGACGTGGGGGGGGGGAGACCCACATTATGTATGTATGTATGATTTTAGATGGACGTGGGGGGGGGGAGACCCACATTATGTATGTATGTATGATTTTAGATGGACGTGGGGGGGGGGGGAGACCCACATTATGTATGTATGTATGATTTTAGATGGACGTGGGGGGGGGGAGACCCACATTATGTATGTATGTATGATTTTAGATGGACGTGGGGGGGGGAGACCCACATTATGTATGTATGTATGATTTTAGATGGACGTGGGGGGGGAGACCCACATTATGTATGTATGTATGATTTTAGATGGACGTGGGGGGGAGACCCACATTATGTATGTATGTATGATTTTAGATGGACGTGGGGGGGGGGAGACCCACATTATGTATGTATGTATGATTTTAGATGGACGTGGGGGGGGAGACCCACATTATGTATGTATGTATGATTTTAGATGGACGTGGGGGGGGGGAGACCCACATTATGTATGTATGTATGATTTTAGATGGACGTGGGGGGGGGGGAGACCCACATTATGTATGTATGTATGATTTTAGATGGACGTGGGGGGGGGGGGAGACCCACATTATGTATGTATGTATGATTTTAGATGGACGTGGGGGGGGGGGAGACCCACATTATGTATGTATGTATGATTTTAGATGGACGTGGGGGGGGGGAGACCCACATTATGTATGTATGTATGATTTTAGATGGACGTGGGGGGGGGAGACCCACATTATGTATGTATGTATGATTTTAGATGGACGTGGGGGGGGGGGGAGACCCACATTATGTATGTATGTATGATTTTAGATGGACGTGGGGGGGGGGGGGAGACCCACATTATGTATGTATGATTTTATAAAATTTAATGCAGTAAGAAAAGAAAAGCAAGTTTGATTCGGGTGGGGGTGGGGGGGGGGGGGGGTGGAGGCGGGCATGGCCTCCGTGCCCGCCCCACACGCTACGCCACAAAAGACGGCTACCAAACCGTATCAATCTGCTTTGGTCTTATTTCATATACGTTTCGCCTACGTTACACTTATCCGACGCCATATAACCGTAAATAAAATGTGTTGAGTGCGTCGTTAAATAAATAAAACATTTCCTTCCTTCCTACGTCACACTTACGGGTCAGTTCGGTTTTGCATTCTGGTGTATGATCGTTACACTGGCAAATACGCTTCAATTCGGATTGGTTTAGACGTCAGGACTCCCCACCCAGCGACCTGTCGCAAGTGGATTTGGTGTTTCTCGGCCGAAACCGGATTGATACACATCCGCACTAAGCGCGGAACACAAACTGCTGATCATTATGCATTGTTCCACATTGATACACACTTCGACGTTTGGTCAATATAACAAAAGGAAAGGAAACTCGCTGCCATCACATGGTCTAATTCCCAATAATAAAGTAGCAAGGATCCATTATGTGCACTTTCTCATAAAGAGGACATGCCATGGCATTTGAAGCACAAGTCGTGGGACACTGGTGGGGTCAGGAGGAAGTTAAAGTTCATATTGTTTAACGACACCAGTAGAGCACATCAATTTATTAATTGTCGGCTATTGTATGTCAATAAATGAATGAATGAATGAATGTTTAACAACACCCCAGCACGAAAAATACATCGGCTATTGGGGTGTCAAACTATGGTAAATACAACAATAATGTGATGAGAAACATCAATATAAAAATTCAAAAGTTAAATAAAAACACAGTGTAAAGAACTGTGCGAAAATTACAATTATCACAGATAGGTAATATTAAAATTTAGAATAAAAGTCAGTATCACGTAAAAATTGTTTGTATGTCAAACATTTGGTAATTCTGACAGATAGTCTTAGAGAGGGAACCCGCTACTTTTCCCCGTTAGTATCATGGGATCTTTCACATGCACATTCCCACAGACAGGGCAGCTCATACCACGGCCTTTGAAATAGCAGGATGTTGCCATAGAAATATACATCTTGGAATGTTGCGCAATGAGTTTTGGTTTCTCAATGGCCAAGGCGTTGTTTTAACGACGTAATTTAATAACGGTTATATGGCGTCGGACATTTGATTAAGGACCACGCAGATAATAGAGGTAGATAAAGAGGTAAAGGGGTAATGGGTAACTCTTTCTCATAAGCAGCGAGGGATCTTTTATATGCACCATCCCACAGACAGGATAGTACATATCATGACCTTTCTTTCACCAGTTGTGGAGCAGTGGCTGGAACGAGAAATAACCCAAATGGGCCCCCCGATGGAGGGAGGGGGGAAGTGTCTTCCTATTTTGCCTACAACCCACTTTGGCTAAACGAAAATGTACCCACAACCCACTTTGCCTACTCTCAGTGTGCCTACAGTATGAAAAGGTGACATCCGCAATTAAAAATGGAACATTCCATGTATAGTCACTATGTATAAGAAATAACATGACAGAATAATATGACTAACATATATTTTATTATAAAAACAATTAAAATGACATCTTAAATAAATATTAAGAAAATATTTCGTACAAAATATTCACAGTTCAAAGTAATATTTACAGCTGCATTTTAGCAAGTGGCTGGCAGCGTCTAAAAAGCTGTAAAGGAGTTTTGCGGGCTTGCTGAAGCTGATCCTTCAACCTCACAAGGCGTGTATCAACATCACGATACACCACTTTGCGTGGTACTGGAGCTGCCCCATGATTAAGTTGGACCAGTATTCTTCTGTTTTTCCCTTCAAGAGTCTTAAGTTTATTTATGAACTCATAAATGTCAGGGTGAGCTTTTGCAAGAGAACAGTTCAGCTTGGAATGCCACCCTTCCCGGTGTTTATTGGTTCTAGGACGAATGTTGTCATGCTGGTTCCACGTACCTTAAACAAGGAATCATCACCAACCCAGGTTGTCTCACATAGTCTGTAAATTCGGTTACATGGGGGGGGGGGGGGGGGGGGGGGCAGGTGATCAGGTCGCTCGTTCATAATATCTATCCACACGTCTTGAACTTGATCGATAGGCAGCAAAGACAAACTGACGGCACAATATTATCTTATTGGTTTGAGGCACAACTATAATAGGGAGTGTTCAAATTTTAACTGTGGATGTCACTTTTTCATACTGTAGGCAAACTGAGTGTAGGCATACTGGGTTGTAGGCAAAATGGGTATAGGTAAAGTGGGTTGTAGGCAGGCTGAGTGTAGGCATACTGGGTATAGGTAAAGTGGGTTGTAGGCAAACTGAGTGTGGGCATACTGGGTTGTAGGCAAAATGGGTATAGGTAAAGTGGGTTATAGACAGAATGGGAGAGTACCCAAAGGGGTACGACCCTAGACCGACCACGGATTTGGCGAGCGCTTTACCAATGGACTAAATCCAGTCCAGACATTGCTTTAGATGTCCCAAGTAAAAGTATAACAGAAGAGTGCACACGCGCGCGCGCACGCACGCACACACACACACACACACACACACACACACACACACACACACACATTGGGTCTTTGGTCCCAGACTACTTGCACCATAACAATGTTTAGAATTAATATGAAGCTTGAATATTACGCTTGTATAATACGTCGGAACAATCTAAATTCTGAAGGTTATGGATGGACGAAATTGTGTTCCCGTTTAAACAACAATAACACCTTAAATGCTGTTGGTTGCAAAGAGCTAATGGAAAAAAAGTTAAAGTTTGTTTTGTGTAACAAAACCGCCATAGCACGTTGATTTCGAGAAGAACTAATAAGGTTACCTAGGCCGTGAAACATGATCCTGAATGTATAATGGCTGAATAGCACAGCACTGTGTCGGTCTCGAAAAACATTGTGATATAAAACATTTTTTAAGGTCCTAAGGGCTGTTTCGGAATTTATCACAAAGAAGAGGCAGGAGACACTCTACTTATTATTTTATTTCTGGTGAATCTTCAGCAATTTAGTTTCTCTATGCATACATATTGTGGGTGGGGTGGTGGTCCCATCAAAAATGCTTCTCGCCCCTTCTATATTATAAATTTCATTTTTAGTTATTTTCGAACTTCTAATTAATGTTCTAGGACGCTGCATATAGGCAAACGCATCAGCTATATGGGCAATCTGTTCTGTACGTGGTGTGGGAACCGGTACCGGGATGCGAACACAATTCCTACCAACATTATGTCCCATGGCTTAACCACGACACCATCGAGGCCGGTTATTATACAGTGTGCAACAATCCTGGGGTACAGATGTGCTATATTTCGTGCTTTGGGTCAGCGTGTTATGTCCTCGATCAACTATTGTCTTAACGCGCACT